>NW_014569593.1:657485-664441 GCF_001313835.1 Polistes canadensis
AAAAAAAAAAAGAAAAAATAGTAACAAAAGGATATAAATTTATCGTTTAAATATATTCTAGGTATGAAAGTTGGTCAGCTTCACGCAAAAGTGGTACTAGCCTTTCTCTTAAAGGAATACGAAATTTGGCAGGAAGAAAAAGATAAAAGCGTTTTGGACCCACGTTCAACTTTTACAGCTGCAGCTAATGGAATAAAGCTTCACTTTAAAAAAATAATATCATGAAAGGAGAATTAAATTACATTTTTGATTTAAGTCTAGTCTAATGAATAGGTATTTATCATGTATTTAACTATTCATAATTTTAATTGACGATTAACTATTGCAATCATTTCTTACTAACACCGTTGGAATTTTAATTCCAATGAAATTAATTATGAAAATACATAATGAAGATACTATCTAACATATAGTATTCACATTTTAATAAGATCAACGTGAAGATGGAAAAAAATGAATCCTATGTAAATAATATTGTTAATGATATTTAACAATTTTTTGATACAATCATTTACGATATAATATTTATTTTAGAATTTATGTAAATTTTATTTAATTTAAAAAGAAATTTAAATATTACCGGTATTCTATTTTAAGTTAATAATAATTTATATAATAAAACAATATTATATACGAGAATAAAACTTTGTTTATAAATAAATTAATTATATTTTATCTTTTTTTAATCTATACCTTTTACATATAAAAGTATCCAATTTTCTCATTTAGTATCCATATTTATGTGTTCATCTACGTTATAATTATTTATATATCGCTTATAACACGTTTTATACAGTACATTTGTGTATAAATTTAATCAATTTTGGCATGACCGTGTCATAAAATTTTCTTCTCAAAGATATTTTTAATCAGAGTTTTTGTTAAGATTTTATAATCAGGTTTTTATTGCACAACTTACAAAGTTTTTTACAATGTCTTATCATTATATCACATATAATTATCTCACATTTTTGGCTTGCTCTTAACACACCCCTCGTCTACCTTTAATTATCACCAATCTTAAAATTATATTATCTAAAAATTATAACTACCCAGATCTCACTCGAGTTCGTCTTCGCCTTCCCTCCCATCCTCCTCTACCCTCCTCTACTTCCCTGAAAAATTCACACATCCCAACCTGAATCTTACCGCCTAACATGTTTATTAATTCCCCTCTTATAGCACCTTCCTCTACTCCAGCCATCCACTCCTCTACTTCCTTCCTTCCCTTACAATATTTTTATAAGTTTTTCCTATAACGTCTAATTATTTCATGACAAACCATAATTTCATACTTTAACTATAAACATGTATATAGAAATTGTTTCGTATTTCATGTAGATACCTGGAACAAATTTACTTTCAAAAAAACGAACATCGGTTTATGAGGTACTAACTGGCATGCACATAGATACGAAATATTGCCCAGATCCATTACATTAATAAATAATTAATACGAAATAATAATACGATAAAAAGAGAGATAGATGTAATTAATGAAATATTTTGGAAAAATATTATAACGAGACATTCTTATAATAAATCTCTCATAAATGATAAGATAAGAAGCTATTGCATCAACTAATAAAATCTCATACCGTTTTCATGCTCATCACTGTAGTCATTTTTTGGAGCTCAAGAGATGTTATACATTTCCGGAGTTTCTTCTCATAAAAATTATTTCTCTTTAACCGAGTTTATTAGTTAGTTAATATAAGCGGTAATAAAATTCGTTAAGGTGTATAAAACGAAGTTGTATAATGTTCAACAAGTGTTAGAACTAACCAGATAAAGTAATCAAAATAAATCATCTTCATTCAAAATGGGGATTATTGGTAAATATATACATAAAAATATTTACTTTTATTTTTATTCCTATCATTGTTCTATATACAAAATTGTAATAACCTTACAAAATATAACGTATTTATCGTGTTAAAAATATTCACAGGATTCGAAACATTTATTAATGGATTATTATTCATTTTTATTCCCGCAATTGTATTTTACTTTTGGATAAAACAAAAATTATCCTATTGGAAAAGACGAGGTGTACCTTCTTTGCCAATAAATTCGTTACTTCGACAATTAAAGGATGTAATTCTCGTGCGAAAATCTGGAAGTGAAGCACTCGGAGATCTTTACAAAGAAACTAATGAAAAGGACAAATTTTTCGGGATATATATCTTACTTAAACCATTTTTACTAATAAAAGATAATGAACTTGTTAAATCAATATTAATCAAAGATTTCGATGTCTTTAGTAATAGATATTTTTCGGTTAAATCAGCTAACGACCCGGCTACTTTTAATCTTTTTTCCCTCGATAATCCCGAATGGAAACATCTAAGGTAATAAATAGCTTACTCATTCAATATCAATTTGCAGAATTATGTAAATAGAATTTTTATAAAAAAAGTAAGTAAATAACGAGAAATTTTTTTTTTAATTTTTTACGACAACAATGTATTCAATCTTATAAATATTTTATACGTTCTATAAAGTATATGAGGAAGGCCACAATAAATTCTATGCATACATTTCAAGGTAAGATAATACAAGAATGTATCTTATTTATAGGCGTTAATTAATAGTTTTGATTAGCATACAAATGTCAACAGGTAATTCTTCGATGATTTAATAGAGAATGATATAACTATATGTTAATAGAGTTAAATTGTCTCCGGTATTTACGAGTGGAAAAATAAAGAAACTATTTTATCTGATGTACGAGACATCCGAAGCAATGACGGACTTTCTGGAAGAAAAATTTCGTCAAAATTCTAATATTTCGATCGATGCTAAGGACGTTTTTATGAAATATGCTACCGATGTTATATCTACAGTGGCTTTCGGAGCTCGAACTAATTCGTTTAAAGAGGAAACTTCTGAATTCTATCGACAAAGTTAGCAAATGATCAATTTAACAATCGTAATTAAAACTAGTCGTAATCAAAGAATAATAATTATTATTATTTATATATATATATACAGGTCTTTTACCTTTCGCGACAAGTTTAAGAAGGTACCTATCGATATATAAATCTTTCTTCTTTTCGGAGTTAAATAAAAAAATTGAAGTTACAATGATGGCAGATGCTAGGGAGTACTTTAGTCAACTTTTCTGGGAAATTTTCAACGAACGAGAAAAATCTGGAATGAAAAGGGGAGATCTTATCGATTCTCTCATTGAATTAAAAAATGAGGAACAAAATGATGATTTCAGTAAGAAACGAAAGTCAATTCGATGTTTTTTGAAATATCCAAATTAAATTTAAGCGCGCATATCAAACGACAATAATAATATTCTACAAATGATAAATATGTATATTTATATAATAATGTTGATGATCATTATTTAGAATTCGAAGGAGATATTTTACTCGGTCAATCACTGATATTTTTTRTCGCTGGTCGAGAGAGCAGTGCTACTACGATATGTTATGCTCTTGCTGAACTCGCAAGAGAATCAAAATTGCAAGACAGATTGAGAACGGAAATACGTGAAACATTAAAATCCGATGGATTCACTTACGAAGCCGTGCAAAAAATGAAATATCTACATCAGGTGATCTCGGAAACTTTGAGATTACATCCACCAGGACCGATCCTAGATAGAGTTGCAACGAAAGATTATGTGGTAATTAAAAGGGAAAACTTGAAAWGCTTATTATTCACTATTTTAACCAACCTTTTTTACGTTTTATACGTTTTTCTTAGAACGCCTAGTTATTTCATGGAAAACTGTAATTATATACTTTAATTGTTACGTGTATATATAAATTGTTTTGTATTTCATATAGATACCTGGAACAAATGTACTTATAGAAAAAGGAACACCCGTTTATGCGGTACTAACTGGCATACATGTTGATCCGAATTATTTTTCTGATCCATTACGTTTCGATCCTGATCGATTTAGYGACGAAAGAAAAGCAGATATTCTACCATATACTTACATGCCTTTCGGTGATGGGCCAAGATTCTGCATTGGTATGTCAAAATTGTTTAAATGTTTAAACGAATACAATATGTTTGATAAATAATTATTTCTTTTCATTTCCAGCTCAGCGAGTAGGCATGTTACAATCTGCAGTTGGTATAATCCAAGTAATTAATAATTATGAAGTTTCATTGAATCTAAACGGAAATTATAAACACGATCCTACAAATATGTTCATAAAACCGGGTAACAATTTCATTTTGGATTTAAAGAAAATAACTGCGAAGAATTAAATAGTATAAAATACGTACTCGAATGATAACAATTATAATCTGAGTGAGAATATGAAAATGATATAGAAAACTGATTGTCATTATTATAAATGTTATTAGAATATTTAGTTATGTAATAAAAGAATAACAAAAAAGTAAATTTAAATAAATTATTAATTTTTAAGATTTACTTAAACTATTTTACGATTAGATTATTATTAATGTTATTATTACTAATATTCTATTAATTATTGTGAGTTTATTATTATGTAACTTATTTTGAATGAAAAGATAGAAAGGTAAATGATGAAATAATGTGGAATAATATTCTGATGTAGCATTTGTAGAGTAAATCTGTCTTAAATTATAAGATTTGCAATTGCATGGATTAAAACAATTTTGCAATACTTTTCAGTCTTTTTTTTTGGAGATGTTACACGTTCCAAGAGTTTTTTCTCATAAAACTTATATCGTTAATTGAATTTATTGATCAGTTTATAAGTACGCGGTAATACATTAGTAATAAAATCCGTTCAGGTGTAAAAAGACAAGTTTTTTCTCATAAAACCTGCATCTTTAACCAAGTTTATTAATCAGTTTATATTTAAATGATAGTTTATTAGTAATGAATTCTGTTCAGGTGTATAAAAAAAGTTACATCTTGTGCGACGAGTGTTAAATTGAAAAGATAATAAATTACCCTTATTAAAAAAATAGCGATTATTGGTATATTTACAAATTTTTTTTTTCTCTTATTTTTATCATTATTCTATATTATGAATTACAAATAACTTTACAAAATAAGGAAAAATGAAATAAAGGAAATTAATTCTAAATAGAAATATGATTATTATAAAGATTATATAAAAGATTATTGCAATATATCTTACACATTTTTTAACTTTATAAATATATGTAATATGCATATTTATTGTAAAAAAAAAGATTTACGATCAAATTGATATTTCTATGTATTTCTATTATTTGTGTTTATTTATTTAGATCTTAACTGTTACTTCGTTAAAAGAGAATGATATTTCTTACACTAAATTATTGACCCTGTTTTGTATTGACGAAAAAATAAATTTTTGTTTCCAATGTTTGGTCTTAAGGAAGTCTGCAATAAACGAAAATTCATTGAAAATACATTTTACCCGTATAATACAATTTTCAAAAATGACACATTCAAATTGAAAGTAATATAATACTAATACAAATGCCAAGAAAAATGGGATAGAGCATTTATTTATACTACCTTACTGATATTTTCTAAATTGATTAAATAAGTTGTGTCGGTATTGTAGAACGATTAGAAATTTTATTCAGCACCTTACAGTATGCAGCGCTTCATATATTCATAAAACAGAGATATCTTTATTCAGTGRTCATGAAAGTAGTATTCCAGTCAGAGATAATACATTTGCATATTAAATACATACTAGTTCTAATGTAAGAGATTACAATTTTCGATTAAAGTAAACTATTTTAAAAAAGTATWATATTATTTATAATACAATAACATAATCATAGTAAATATAATCGAAATTTAAAATGTGCAATTCAATAGTAATCGTCGGTCTTTGTTTTATATAATATTCTTTCCATAAAAAATTCCGTTCTTATTATTTTGATTGTAACATTAAGCAAGTATTACGTTGAGTCCAAAGTCTTATCTGTTTTCTTTACTTCCAACTTTGTTATGTAACATTATCCTTAGTAAAATGATTAATTAATTAGATTATTTTATTTTGAGCGTATTAATAATGAAACATATCGGGAATAAAAACAAAGATGATTATTGAATTATTCCTGGAATGATATTAGAAAATGATATTTTTAAATTATATCTAACGTAAGTGATAAGATTAGTATTTGCGTAGTAGAGAGAGAGATTAATTCAATTTTATGCTTGTAATGTGCTCATCACTTCAGTCTACTTTTGAACTCCTGAGATGATGTACGTTACAAGTCGTTTCTTCCCATGAAACTTATTTCATTAATCTAGTTTATTCATCAATTAATATACGAGGTAATAAATTTAGTTCATGTGTTTAAAACAAAGTTGTTTAACAAGTGTACAACAAGTGTAAAAACTAACCAGATAAAGTAATCAAGATAAATCATCTTCATTCAAAATGGCGATTATTGGTATATATATATACATATATTTATTATTTTTTTTATTCCTAACATTGTTTTATATATAAAATGACAATAACGTTATGAAATATTACATATCTACTATGTTAAAAAAAATTCGTAGGTTTCAAATTCTTTATTAATGGATTGTTATTCGTTTTAACTCTCGTCGCTGTATTTTATTTATGGATGAAATACAAATTATCTTATTGGAAAAGACGAGGTGTACCTTCTTTGCCAACAAGTTCGGTACTACGACAATTTAAGGAAATTATTCGTGGGCGTAAATCTGGAAGTATAGCACTCGGAGATCTTTACAAAGAAACTAATGAAAAGGACAAATTTTTCGGGATATATATCTTACATAAACCATTTTTATTAATAAAAGATAGTGAACTTGTTAAAACGATTCTAATCAAAGACTTCGATGTCTTTTGTAATAGATCATTTTCGCTTAAATCATCGAATGACTTGGCATCTTTTAATCTATTTTCCGCCGATAATCCTGAATGGAAACATCTAAGGTAATAAATAGCTTACTCATTCAATATCAATTTGCAGAATTATGTAAATAGAATTTTTATAAAAAAAGTAAGTAAATA
>NW_014569593.1:667346-668668 GCF_001313835.1 Polistes canadensis
TATGGCCCTTATTTCCTCCATCACACATATTTTTGGCCACCTTGAATCCTCCATTTCCAGCACCTCCTTAATATAACGCAGCGCTAGTTTACTATTATGTAATATATCCTAAATAAAAAGATAGAAAAGAAAATGATGCGGTTCTATGCCAACTTTATTGTGGTGAAGTATATGAAAATTCAAAATTCCCTTTTTTTTTATCAAGCCAGTATCATTTTTGTTACCACTGGGACCACCATTGGACGATAATATGTACTTAACGCGATGACGGTACAATATTCTTTGATAGTAAATATAGCATAGTTATGTTGTAAGAAAATTTTTAATAAGTATATATTTAATTTTTAGTGTATGAATACGTGTGTGCCTTCAGAATTGCGTTTATTATACATATATATTTTAAAAAGTAGAAGAAAATCAAAGCGAGTGGATGATAAATCCAACGATGATCACCTGTAACAAAAAGAAAAGTATATTAATCATACAATCAAGTGATACAATAGCCTGACATATAAATCGTCCAATTCGCAGATGCACTTTTCAATTGAAATCTATATTTATTTTAATCAAATCTCTATAATTCGTTGCAATGAAATTAAATTTAAACGCGTGATTTTACATTTACAGAAAATAAATAAAAATAAATAAATAGAAAAAGTAAAAATACTAAGTTACTACAAAAAAATAATATTAATTAATTATTGTGAAATATATTTAAACTGCATTATATAGAAAAGAAAAATTGTAAATTTAATAAAATACGATTACAGTGAAAAATTTTAAAGACGAAACAAGAAAAGAAAAATTACTGTAAAATCTCCATTCCCCCTCCGTCTTTCAACGAGTTAAGATCTAACGAACGTGACGTATTAAACTATTTATTGATTTTATTTCTAACGTTATCTAACGTTAAATACTTTAATAAGTTTTTTACTAGATAGCATAGTATAAAAAGGTTTTATTTTTTAGGTAACTCGTTATTGAGTTATATATTCTAACCTTAAAAATTTTCAATTAATATTTTTACAAACATTACATACTTTRTATGTAATTTTATACAAGTAGTGAGATTAAAAAATTAATATTGCTTGAATTTATATTGATTGTTTATGATAAAATATTTTTTAAAGTGTGTGAAATGCCTTCAGGAATGATTAACAGGGAATATTGTACTATAATATAATCTTTAGTATGTTTCAGCTTTACAGATTGTTTTATTTTATTTTATTTTATTCATCGTCATCYTAAGGGTAGGAAACCCATCCTGCAGTCATCAATGAAGACTAAAAGTAAGTATATTTTTCTATCAAACATTTCTATAA
>NW_014569593.1:670317-671980 GCF_001313835.1 Polistes canadensis
CTAGTAGTGGTGAAACCGAGCATTAATTTACTCGTTTTCGTCCAGAAAAGCATGTAATAAATGTCTTACATGCATTGCTTCGTACGTAGTTTATCTAATCRCGATWAATTTYGATRTATCGATAYTTCGATATTATAAATAAATGAGCAAGAAGACAAACCAAATTCGTGAACGGATAGATTCTAGCAATTAAGTGGTGGCTCAAAGCCCAGTTCTTTTATTAGAACAGAACTTTCTGAAGGCACACACGTATTCATACACTAAAAATTAAATATATAATTATTTAAAATTTTCTTACAGTATAACTATACTATATATACTATCAAAGAATATTGTATTCTGTGATAGTATTGTACCGTCATCGCGTTAAGTACATATTATCGTCCAATGGTGGTCCCAGGGTAAACAAAAATGATGCTGTCTAGATAAAAAATATAGGGAATTGTGAGTTTCTATATCCTTTACCACAAAAAAGTTGTCAAGAACCGTAACAGCAAAAAAAATTTATAAGTTCTTGTAATTGCTCAATTATTACTCAATCAAAATCCATAATTATTCACTTAATACATAATACTTAATTATTTAATTAGGTATTAATAATTGAAAAATCAAAAACGTTTTTTCTCATTTCTAAGCAAATCAATGATGTTTTCTATTGTTTTTTGCTTCATATATCCATAAAAGAGAGATATCTTTATTCAGCAGTCATGAAAGTAGTATTCCAGACAGAAGAGATAAAACATTTGCATATTAAATACATACTAGTTCTAATGTAAAAGATTACAATTATCGAGATTAAAGTAAACTATTTCAAAAAAGTATAATATTATTTATAATACAATAACGTAATCATAGTAAATATAATCGAAATTTAAAATATGCAATGCAATAGTAATCGTTGGTCTCTGTTTTATTTAACATTTTATCCTTAAAATATTCTATTTTTAATATTTTTATTGTAACATTAAGCAAGTATTACGTTGAGTCCAAAGTCTTATCTGCATTTTTTACTTCCAACTTTGTTATGTAACATTATCATTAGTGAAATGATTAATTAATCAGATTATTATATTTTGAACGTATTAATAATGAAACATATCGAGGATAAAAAAAAAGATGATAATTAAATTATAACTGAATTGATATTACAAAACGATATTCTTAAGGTATATCTAAAGTAAGTGGTAAGATTAATAACTACGTAGTAGATTATTTCAATTTAATGCAGGTAATGTGAAAATCACTCCAGTCAATTTATTAACTCCTGTGATGATGTATGTTACAAGTTGTTTTTTCTCATAAAACTTATTTCATTATATTTAGTTTATTCATAAATAAATATACGCGGTAATAAAATTAGTTCATGCGTTTAAAACAAAATTATTGGACAAGTGTTCAGTAAGTTAAAGGAGTAATCAAGATAAATCATCTTCATTCAAAATGGCGATTATTGGTATATATATATACATATATTAATTTTTTTTAATTTCTCTCATTGTTTTATATGAAAAATGACAATAACTTTTTGAAGTATTACATATTTACTATGTTACAAATATTCGCAGGTTAGTATTAACTGGCATGCATTTTGATCCGAATTATTTTCCTGATCCATTACGTTTCGATCCTGATCGATTTAGCGACGAAAGAAAAGCAGATATTC
>NW_014569593.1:672959-699765 GCF_001313835.1 Polistes canadensis
TAAGAGATTACAATTTTCGATTAAAGTAAACTATTTTAAAAAAGTATTATATTATTTATAATACAATAACATAATCATAGTAAATATAATCGAAATTTAAAATGTGCAATTCAATAGTAATCGTCGGTCTTTGTTTTACATAATATTCTTTCCATAAAAAATTCCGTTGTTATTATTTTGATTGTAACATTAAGCAAGTATTACGTAGAGTCCAAAGTCYTATCTGTTTTCTTTACTTCCAACTTTGTTATGTAACATTATCCTTAGTAAAATGATTAATTAATTAGATTATTTTATTTTGAGCGTATTAATAATGAAACATATCGGGAATAAAAACAAAGATGATTATTGAATTATTCCTGGAATGATATTAGAAAATGATATTTTTAAATTATATCTAACGTAAGTGATAAGATTAGTATTTGCGTAGTAGAGAGAGAGATTAATTCAATTTTATGCTTGTAATGTGCTCATCACTTCAGTCTACTTTTGAACTCCTGAGATGATGTACGTTACAAGTCGTTTCTTCCCAAGAAACTTATTTCATTAATCTAGTTTATTCATCAATTAATATACGAGGTAATAAATTTAGTTCATGTGTTTAAAACAAAGTTGTTTAACAAGTGTACAACAAGTGTAARAACTAACCAGATAAAGTAATCAAGATAAATCATCTTCATTCAAAATGGCGATTATTGGTATTTATATATATATATATATACAAATATTGGGTTGGTAACCAAGTAATTGCAGATTTTTTCAATAAAATAATAGTTCTTTTATTTACTTGGAATGAATTTTAATCTATGATGTATTATTCATACTGTTTGATGCCCTTATAGCATCTATCTTAGAACTTGAAAATTCCACGCTCGTAAAAATTCTGATCCTTTTCGGCCAAGAAATGAGTTTAGTGAGATTTTACAGTGTCATAATCATTGAAAGTTTTACTACGAAGGGAATTGTCCAGGGATCAAAATAAATGGTAATCCGATGGCGCGAGATCAGGGCTATATGGTGGGTGTAACATCAATTCCCAACCAATACCCATGAATTTTTTACGAGTGGCCAAAGACGTGTGCGGTCAAGCATCGTCCTGATGGAAAATGACACTTTTACGATTGACCAATTCTGGTCGCTTTTTATTCAATTTGTGCATTCAATTTGTCCAGTTTCCGACAGTAGACCTTCGAATTAATGGTTTGGTTCCTTGGAAGCAGCTCAAAATACACCGGACCTTTCCAATCTCACCAAATTGACAGAAAAATCTTCTTTTGTTGGATATTTGCCTTTGAAGTGGTTTGCGATGACTCTTTAGGCATGCACCACGATCGTTTTCGATTGACATTGTTGTACACAATCCACTTTTCGTCTCCAGTGATGATTCGTTTTAAAAACGGATCGAATTCATTGCGTTGAAGCAATAAATCGCAAGCGTTGATGTGCTTTGTCAGATGAACCCCTTTCAAATCGTGCGGAACCCAAATATCCAGCTTCTTAACAAGCCCGACACGTTTTAAATGCTTCTCAATGGCTGTATGTGAATCTCCCRTGTAGTTACATGRCAATCCGCTTCGATGATGGTTTTGATTTCATCCTGGTTTTGATTTCAACTGGTCGACCTGAACGTTGGTCATCTTTAAGAGAAAAATCTCCAGAACGGAATTTTTCAAACTAATTTCGGCATTGCCTTTCTTTAWGGRCTTYATCACCATATACATCACGTAACTTTGTGGCAGCTTGCACTGCATTCTTTCCTTTACGAAAATAATAAAGCAAAATATGGCAAAAATGTTCGTTTTTGCACTCCACATTAATATTGAGGTAAAAAAAAAACTTTAAGAAAATATCTACGTAATGAACTTGTAAAGGTAGGTAAGGATGATACCTAGCATATATATATATAAGAAGAAGAAGATCATAATATTTAAGAATATCATAAAAATGGGAGCGAGAGACGTCTATAAATGAAATCAACCAATTAATTGGTTGCCAACCCAATATTTAATTTTTTTCTTTATTCCTATCATTGTTTTATGTAAAATATTGCAATAACTTTATGAAATATTACATATTTACTATGTTAAAAATATTCGCAGGTTTCAAATTCTTTATTAATGGATTGTTAATTGTTTTAACACTCGCCGTTGTATTTTATTTGTGGATGAAATACAAATTATCCTATTGGAAAAGACGAGGTGTACCTTCTTTGCCACCAAGTTCGTTACTACGCCAATTAAAGGATGTAATTTTGAGGAGTAAATCTGGAAGTACGGCACTCGGAGATCTTTATCTGGAGGCTAATGAAAAGGACAAATTTTTCGGAATATATATCTTACATAAACCATTTTTATTAATAAAAGATAATGAACTTGTTAAAACGATACTAATCAAAGATTTCGATGTCTTTTGTAATCGATATTTTTCAGCTAAATCAGCTAATGACTTAGCTACTTTTAATCTTTTTTCCGCAGATAATCCTGAATGGAAACATCTACGGTAATAAACTGCTTAATCATTGATTATTAAATTACAGAAAACTACATAAAGACCTTTACATTGGAATACAATTATAGCGTCAGTACAAAGATAAATTTATTCTGGCAAATCGGAATTAAAAAAATATAACCGACACATAAAGATTTATTAAGAATTTCTTTAATATATAAATTATTATTTTAATAATTTTTTTTTTATACTATGATAAAGTTATTCTAAATTATTCATGATTAATTTCGTTTATSGTATAATAACTTTACACGCGTAAAGACGAAAACAAGATAATACAAGAYTGTGTCTGATTTAATTGCGTTAATTAATGGTTTTGAATACTATCCAAATGCAAATAGGTAATTATTCGATGATCTAATAGATAATGATATAACTTTATTTTAATAGAGTTAAATTATCTCCGATTTTTACGAGTGGAAAAATAAAGAAACTATTTTATCTGATGCACGAGACATCCGAAGCAATGCAAGATTTTCTTCAAGAAAAATTTGATCAAAATTCTAATGTTACGATCGATGCTAAGGACGCTTTTATGAAATATACTACCGATGTTGTATCTACCGTGGCTTTTGGAATTCGAACTAATTCGTTCAAGGAGGAAACTTCCGAATTCTATCGACAAAGTTAGCAAACGATCAATATTTACAATTGTAATTATGTCGTAATCAAATAATAATAATGACTATTTTCATATATCCATACAGGTCGTTTACCTTTCAAGTCAAATTTAAAAACGGCATTCACATTCTATGCAGCTTTCTTCTTTCCCGAATTAAATAAAAATATTGATTTTAAAATGATGGGAGAGGCCAGGGAGTACTTTAATCAACTTTTCTGGGATACGTTCAACGAACGAGAAAAATCTGGAATTAAAAGGGGAGATCTTATCGATTCTCTTATTGAATTAAAAAATGAGGAACAAAATGACAATTTCATCAGTAAGAAGCGAAAGTCAATTCGATGTTTTTTGAAATATCCAAATTAAATTTAAGCGCGCATATCAAACGATAATAATAATATTATACAAATGATAAATATGTACATTTATATAATAATGATAATGATCATTTAGAATTCGAAGGAGACATCCTAATCGGTCAATCACTGATATTTTTTATCGCTGGTCGAGAGAGCAGTGCTACTACGATATGTTATACTCTTGCTGAACTCGCAAGAGAATCAAAATTGCAAGACAGATTGAGAACGGAAATACGTGAAACATTAAAATCCGATGGATTCACTTACGAAGCCGTGCAAAAAATGAAATATCTACATCAGGTGATCTCGGAAACTTTGAGATTACATCCACCTGCACCGATTATAGACAGAGTTGCAACGAAAGATTATATGGTAATTGAAAAGAAAACTTGAAAAGTTCATTATTCACTATTTTTACAAAACTTTTTTACGTTTTATACGTTTTTCTTAAAACGTTTCTTTATATTATGGAAAACTTTAATTATATACTTTAATTGTAACGTGTATATATATAAATTGTTTTGTATTTCATGTAGATACCTGGAACAAATGTACTTATAGAAAAAGGAACACCCGTTTATACAGTATTAACTGGCATGCATTTTGATCCGAATTATTTTCCTGATCCATTACGTTTCGATCCTGATCGATTTAGCGACGAAAGAAAAGCAGATATTCTACCATATACTTACATGCCTTTCGGTGATGGGCCAAGAGTCTGCATTGGTATGTCAAAATTGTTTCAATGTTTAAACGAATACAATATGTTTGATAAATAATTATTTCTTTTCATTTCCAGCCCAGCGAGTAGGCATGTTASAAACTGCAGTTGCTATAATCCGAGTGATTAATAATTATGAAGTTTCATTGAATTTAAATGGAAATTATAAACCAGATCCTACAAATATGTTCACAACACCTGGTGAAAATTTCATTTTGGATTTCAAGAAAATAACTGTGGAGAATTAAAAATATAAAATATGTAATGTAACGATTACAAGGATTTTCTATATATAATAATATGATTCTAATAAAAGAAAAAAATTAGCAATTGTACTATATATATATACACTTTTTAACTTTATAAATATATATACATATATATTTGTATAAAAAAGATTAACGATCAAATCTATGCTTTCTTCGTATTTCTATTCATTCATGTTTATTTAGATCATAACTATTATTATTTCGGTAAAAGAGAAAGGTATTTCTTAAACTCAGGTATGACACAATCTTTAGGATTTAAAGAAGCTTGCGTTGTAAGTAAGTCGCTTAAATATTGAGGGAAAAAACACAGAATCCCTTTACTCGCTAATCTAGCCCAATCTATAGGTTGTTGGGTCTGTTTTGTATTTACGAAACAATGAGTTATTTTTTTTCCTGAAGAATTTACGTCGTAAGGAGGTCTGTAATAAACAACAATTCATTACAACATTATTTTTTATCACACATATTTCATTTTTAACGTGATACAAACCTAGCCTGTACAACAGTACCACCTCCTGCCTCGATAAGTCTTTGAAATTGATCATATTTTTCTTCTGAAGCAAATAATAGAGCCACTATATCATGAAAAGGTCCACGAGGTTCCTTAAGTAATGTTGTTCTCCATCTATAAGCTGCTGCTGCTATTGCACAATTCACCTCTCCTATAGGATCCGGTATAATTCCTTTACTTTTTGGATTGCCCCATTCATATTTTTCTTCCTATAATTTTTATACAAAATAATCATCTTATATTTCTATACAAATGAATAATACATAATTTAGTAAATCGATACTAACGTCCAAAAAATTACCATTAGCTTCAGAATCTCGTAAATACATGCAGTGTATAACCCATTTGCCAGCAGCTATGCTGCCAAGCAATTTTTCATTTCTCGATAGTTTCAAGCACATTAAGTGTGTTGCGCTTGGATCAAAACTGGCATCAGAAACTACATCTCCACCAAGCTTTCGTATTACCTGTTCGTGGATTAATCTATCCTGTTATATAAAAATGAAATGTTATAATGCGATTTACGTTAATCCTTTGTTCCTAATTTTTTTTTCTTTTTAATACATTTTTATTTTATACAAACCCTTATTCCAGAAAGCATGAATTTTCTTCTAACATAAGGTTGGGTATGGTCATCTTGATCATCTAATGTCATATTTTTGTTTGAATTACAATTACTTCGATCCTTGTCATCTTGATGAATATCTTCACTATATCCTAATTCATCGTGTACTGTGGACTATGTTAAAAATATATTCTGATATGAATAAAGAGGATTTAGCAAAAATATACAAAACAATAATAATCTCAATCTATATCTAAAAACTTACAGGTCTAATCGGTTTACGAAGACCAGGATCTTCCCATCCTACAGTATCTGGCTGTGAATCTTTGTAAATAACTGTAAAGATTATACTTTATAAAGTGTATTCATTCTATCGGAAGAACAATCAATTACATTATTTACATACATTTATGAAGAGAATCCGAAGGTTCTGTATGTTCGTATCTTTTGTTATTTTCGTTCGATATTGATTGCCTGTTCTCAGCACTTGAACTCCGTTGAAGTGCTTGCTCCAATTGAGCTATTTGCCTGTAACAAATAACATATACACGTATGTTTGTTTTAAATGTTTTATCAATATCAAGAATTGCAAGAATCTTTAATAAAACTTACAGATTTATTTGTGCATTTGCAATTGGACTATTCTCTTGAGAGAAATGTAATTTTCTATTAATTGAATTACTTTTGTAAGGTGTATCATCGTTCTCTTCATTTTTTTTGGATAATTCGTTATTACTATTATCACATTTAGGTATCATCGAAGTATTAGCTTCTTCCTAAATATAAAATTATATTATAAATGTACTATTTATTATAATTTGTAGATATATGTATATAGTATAAGTACCTCAGTCTTTTGCCCTTGATTTTTTAGTTGTTCCCATAATTGTTTCTTCAACTCTGAAAGTGGCTGTAACATTTTATTAATTTAACTTTTACGAAAGAAATATAAAAATAAAAATAAATGCGATAATACGTACTGTACTGGGAGCTCTTCTTTTTGGAGGAGGTTCTTCTACTCGTAAATCTGGAAAATTGTTTACCCATTTGACCCATGCTTTTCTCGTATCTGGAGAAGGATTTGGTTTAAAAACTTGACCGTAAGGTGTTTCTGGTGTGGATACATGAAATGGGGATTGTGGTGTATTATTCATAACTAAACTAAGTCGTTTATTTATCAATGGAGTTTCTTCGTTATTCGTTTCTTGATTCTATATAAAAATAAATATTTATGTTTTATATATTTCAAGATATTTCATTTATATTAAGAAATATTTTATAATTATTTATTACCTTATTTTGAGGTAAATGTCGTTTGGGAGTAAGAATCATTCTAGGAGTAGACATAGCAGATTTAACTGGATTTTCTTTTATATTACTCACATTCGGTGATTCTGGAGGTTTTTCCGGAGCTATCGCAAACCAAAATTTTCAATGAAAAATGATATAATATTATAATTAGATATAAGCTTACTTACCTATTGTTTCTCCGACAAGATAGGGTGTTTCATCTAAGCGTTTTACTCTTGTCCCACAATCCTTTAACCATTCAGCAGTAACAGCTGGCAATTTCCATTTAACTGCTGCTTTGTATTTATGTCCTTCGGGGGAAGGACAGATTAAATGAGTACTAGCATAAGTACTTTTTTCATTATTTGTTTTACGTGCAAGTATGTCTTGACATCTAAAAGACAACCGTATTTATTATTTCATTAAATATCATTAATGTAAAAATATCAGGATATCTTACACAGCTCCAAGTTCTTCTGCCAATTTAGAAAGATACATTCTTTCTACTCCTGTATACATGCTTAAAGTAACGATACAATCTCTTAAAGGATTTATATCTTTACTTATAGAAAATGGTTTATGATAATATTCAATATCAACTATTTGTTCTTGATTTTTACAATCTTCCTGGAAAGATGAAAAGTAACATTTAATATTTTCATTGTTTATAGTAATATTTTATTTATCATTAAAACTTACAACAAATAGATCAGTGACAATTTCATTAACTGAGTGTCTAAGTGGTGCTCCATATATGGGCACAACAGCAAAGTCTGGAATTCCTGGATAAGTATTTGATACAACTTCACCGCCTAAACCAGTAACATTATCCTGTATTTCGTCATCATTGAAGCCAATTATAACGAATGTAAAACCTATGGAGTATTATATGTATTATTCGGTTGTTTTATTTCATATTCATATTGTATTTGAGTTTAGTTATATTACCAGTAAATATTTTTTGAGTAGCATCTGGTTCTTCTTGGCTAAATGGTATAGTGTTACTATTTCTCGACTCTCTGTTTTCTGACATTATCTTTCGTCGATTATTTTTTATACTTGATCTAGGCTCCATGGATGTTTCCATTTTTTTCTCATTGATATCAGAATTATAAGGTTTTAAAAAGTTTTCCACCGATTTATCGGTTACTATATTTAAAAAGTAATTTCTTTTTTAAATAACAAAAAACAATGCATAGTAATAATAATAATAAATATTTATTATTAAGACCATTATTTAAGAAAAATTCTTCATATTACCAACAATATTTTGAAGATATTGATTTAAAATGTCCTCTTCATTTTGTTCCTTTGATGCTTTATCAATATCGAAACGTGGAATCGGTGGTCGTTTGGGTGGTTGCAGCATTTGTAAATTCTGCATATTTTTAATTAATTTTAGAAATTGATTATAAATCATTCACACAAATTTTTATATGTTAAAAGTAGAAAATAACCTTTTTACTTAGAGGAGAAGGAGGAGGTTCGTTAATTGTTTTCGTTGTATTGGTTTTCGACTTGAAAAATAAAAATTGTTCTTCTGGTGCGGGTCTTTTTAATTTCATGCTTTCTTCTATCCAATTAATGTTTAATATATGTGGGCTATAAAAATAATGCAGAATATTATCATAAAATGTATATTGAATAATCTAAAACTATCTTCTAAACGACAACGATTTTGTTTCTATACGACATCTGATTAAAATGTTGAGTAAGATTAATGAGAAGAAAATGTCAAATAAATACCACAATCCTGATGACTTCATTAATTTAATTTCATTAGTGGCTTTACTTTCATCTCCAATAATAACATGCGTTAAAGCATCCGATATATCATTCAAACGTGTTGCACTACCTACATTCAAAATTCTATTAAGTTTATCCCTTTGATTCATTGTAAATCCAGCAAGATAAATCTGCAAAAATAAACCATATAGTTGGATAGAGTGAACGTGTTTTATGATTAAGTACAAAAATTAATATATTAACTTACATTGCAGCCATCTAAAAACGGTCCAGCCAATTTGGCTTCACTGAGAGATAATCGTTCTAAAACTGTAAGCTCTGTAACTAATAATAATATAATTTTATTGAAAAACGATTTGTGTTTAGTTTTTGCATTTTTATAATTTGCATCATTACCTATTTTTGTCACTGCAGCATCCAGACTAAAAGTATTAGAAGTTGTCGATGCTAAACTTTCATCTACGTAATTGTTTTGTGGTAATTCACGATTAATGGTACTTATTGTCGAAAAATTTAAACTTTCCATCTCACATGCTATAATTATAGATTATTATTGCATAATAAAATTATTATTTTTATCTAACATACGTTATCTTTTTAAATACAAAATTAAAGATAAACTACCTCGCATTTTTTCTGGCGTTGAACATGCTTTTGTAGATTTAATAAGATAATTATTAAATGGTAAAGCATATCCAATTTTCACACTTTCATATACCCATTCTGGCTTTAAGCATGGTATATTATTCTGCATTGCAAATGTTAACTTGTCAGTTAATGAACTATTTTCTGGCGCAATAACAATTTTAACTTTTAAGCCGTCTAATGGACCCATGAATGTCTGAAATATTGATATATATTTGTTTTATAAGAAATATAATAGAGCGTATAAAATAAGAATGTTAAATCAAATAAAATTACCCCTCCATTACTATTTATCAAATTCTTAATTTCTTCCTTTTGTCGTTTGGATAAATTTGTTGACGTAACAACTAAATTCATAAATACAGGACACTTATATTTATCGAATATTGGATCCTTTGCTTCAATAAAATTATTTAAATTTTCTTCCCATATGGCTATGACCCAATCTTTTGTAACAACCGGTATCTTCAATTCTACAGCTCTCTAAAGAAAATATTAATATAGATGAAATAATATTATATTTTTTATAATGTGACATAAAGGTAATATCAATTGATCTCACTTCATATTTTGCAGACATGACACAATTTGTAATTAAGTGTGTTACACAACTACGTAATTGTTTAGTAAAAAAACCTCCCATGTATTCTACCAATTGTTGTATCTGAATCTACGGACACATATGAATTAGTTAATGATAAGAGATGTAAAACTTTTATCAATGGTAAATTGGTAAAGTACTTTCATATCTGGTGGCAATCCGGATACACATATGCAAAGTCCTCTCATAGCTGTCGTAAAAATTGGACTTGTGCCTTCTGGAATAGGTTCTCCATTTAAAAAACATGTTATTAAACATCTTGGCCCAACTATCCTGCTAAAATATACAAGCAGGTAGAATTAACAAATAATCTTAACCGTATTACATAAATACTATTGAGCTAAGCAACCCTCCACTTACGAACACTTAAATTCCTTTAACTGTTCAAAAATATTGCCTTTAAATTCTTCTAATACTAATATATCTGTCTTCTCAGGTTTTAATTCTTGACAATCCTGTTCGGTAATCCATATAGATTTAATATTATAATCACAGCATTTCTGAAATAATGATATTAAATAAGATCTGATTTATTCTGTTATCGATTGGAAATATATCATTGCAATTTTATAATTGTGTACGAACATCAAAAGCATTCCACATATGAATAGAACATTCATTTTCAGATTTATATTTGTTTGGAATAACAAAATATATATTTATGTTACAATCTATTTGGCTTCCTTGGCTCATCATTGTTAAAACTAGAAATAACAACGTTATAGAAATTATAAAATAGAAAATTAATGTGTTGCATTAAATTTGTGTATATTTTATTATTATAATATTTTATGATAATAAATGTATATCTTATTTTACATAAAAGTTTTCCATCACGTTTAAACATTTCTAAACTTACCAAGAAGAGACTGCTTATTTCGGAGGTTAGGTTATGTTCTTATTTAATATCTAAAAATTTATTTAAAAGAAAAATTCTTATTTAAATTATATAATGCGATATATTTAATGTACCTCGCGGACTTTTGATTATTATAGCAGAAATATTTAAATGTCTAATTCACGTTTGACTTTTCCATGACAATAGTATCTACGAATGAACAGCCTCATGCCGCTAAAAAGTAACTACTCTAGTTTTTAAAATCTTTCGAGATTGTCAAGAAGCATATCAATGAGCATAATCTAAAATATATAGTACTTTTTTTTATTAATTATTAATTAGAAAAAGAAAATAATTATTTTTTGCATATAATAATATATAAAAATTTAATATAAAATACAATTATTTTATTTTTTTTTATATTTTAATTCGATTTAATCGAACCATTGAGCTCGGTTTACCATACGCATACAACGAAATAAATTTGAAATTGTTGAAATTAATCAATATGTTATATTTTTGCAAAAACATTTTTAGGATTAAAAAAATGAAGACGGTAAAGAAATAACGCAAAAAAGAAAAGTTTTAAATTTATGAAATATACAAAAGTAAATGAGATAATTATAAATAAATTAGTGATAAATATGAAAATGACACATAACCAATAAAATTATAGATAAAATTAAATAACGATTTATTCGTAGAACTAAATTTATATGTTATTAAATTAAAATGAATCCTACCACTCGTTCATTGGCTGATTCTGAAAAATCAAGTTCATATCGATTAGATGGTAACATAATCGTTTCTAAGCAGATGTAGGTTTATCACATTTTCTTACCCCTTGGCTATAGTCTTTGATGATAACTCATAATTGTTTTCAGAGAAACAGAATTGGATGTATTATGTATAACTTATACGGAAACATTTGAATTTTTGGCGGCAGGATTAACCGATGGAACCATACAATTGTATAAAGCTAATACCGGTGAAAAAGCTAAATCTCTTCGTGATACTGAAATTATACAAAATCCTGGATCAGTAACGGCTGTCAAACATAGACCTGTTCGAAAAACACATCCGATAACTAACACTCTAATCGCTACTTGTTAGCATCTTTATTTAAAATATATTGTAACTTTCGATCGATAACCGATTATTTTTAGATAATTGATGTTTCGAATAATCAATATAATTATTAGATGTAAATGGATGCATCAAATGTTGGCATTATCCAAGTTCACAATGTCTCTACACGATAAGGGAGAAAAGACAAACATTAGGTTTAGCTTATCATCCTAATTTGCCAAAATTTGTAACGGTTGGCGATGATACAAACGTCTGTTTGTACGACGAAGAAACAAAAATTCAGGAAAGGGTGTTTCATGCGAGGTATCATTTAGTTTTCTTCGATTTAATCTTATACAAAATGAAAACAAATATTAAAACAAACAACAAAATTATTTGTTTTCAAGTGAAACACTGGACGCAATAGACGGACACAAGTCTCGAGTATTTGCTGCCTGTTTTAATCCAAAATCAGCGCACGAGATAATAACCGGTGGTTGGGACGACACCGTAATGTTTTGGGATACTCGACAACCATACGCTCTTCGTCATATATCGGGTGTTCACATGTGCGGAGATGGCCTTGATATAAGTCAGAATGGAAAAGATGTATTAATGATTTATTTATTTATTCTATCTATCTATCTATCTATTTATTTATCTATCTAAAGACTCTATTCAGATAGTCTTGTTATTTTACTTTTTAAAAAGATCCTGACATGCGCTTGGCAAAGAAAAGATCCCATTCAGTTGTGGGATTATGGAAGTGGCAAACTCATAACAAGTCTCGATCCTGATAACTTATCTTCCATGCTCTATTGTGGAAACTATATAAGTAATCTTTTTATTGCATGCGGAGGAACGGATGCAAATTTATTTAGAATCGTTGATCTGCGTTCTCACTCCGTAAGTTTGTCTCTAATCAAAGATACTTTAAACTTATCAGATATCAAATATTAAAATATCACGTAATTTTCATTTGTTTTTTTATTTTCGTCGTCGTAGACCTTGGCAATGGTGAAAAATTTGTCTGAAGGTGTCTACAATATGGCACTTGGACCGATCGATACGAAATATGCGAAAAGAACGAAACAACCAGAAGCGCATTTGCCCAAACTCGCTTTCTGTTCCGGTACAACAATTTTCGAAATTAAAATCCAATTGAATTGATTTTCACCTGTCAAGGTGTCAAGATTTATATGTTTCGCGCGAATAATTAAGGAACAAAAGGTACACATACATACTCTCCACCATCTCTGATCTTTCTCAAGCAATAAACAATGTATTTTATTTAATACAAACTATGGTACAAAATTTACACAGAACAACGCACGGTTTTCTTTTTATTATTATTATTATTTTTTTTTCTTTTTTTTTTTTTCTTTTTTTTTTCTTTTTAAATCTTTTTTTCTTTTTTTCTTTTCTCCACATTATTTCTCCCACACGTTAAAATAACGCGCATGTGGATAATGATACGCACAATTTCTCGTTTATTAAACGCACACACTTAAGCGGATGATGGACAGTGAACGTAGGAGGAGCGAGGAAGTAATCAAAATGAGGGGGGAGGTGGTGGGAATTACTTTAGGAAAGTATTTTACGAAGGGACTGAATGTAAGGAACCGTGAGGAGGAAGGGAGGGAGGAATGAGAGAATGAGGGGGGTGAAAATGATGAAATATAGATTAATTAGTTTGAAAATGTTGGGACACATCGATTCGCGAGAAATACAAACTTACTTACTTACTTGATATTCGAGGAGGAAATTTTTTTTTCGATAGACTCGAAAAATGGCCGACTCTCTCTATCTCTATTTTATTTTATTTTATTTTATATTTCTTTTTTTCTTTTATTTGGCGCTAGGATTACACGCTTATAAAGAGAAGTTTTGCTCGAACACGCTTAGAGAGCAAGAACGCGCGCGCGTTGTTTTTTTTCTTTTCCATAATTTTTGTTTTGTTTTGTTTTTTTTTTCTTAAAAAGACGACGCTCGAACGACGAGTACCTAAATCATTTTTTTTCTTCTTCTTCTTCTTCATTTTCTATTACGACATTTTTTTTTTATCTTCTTACATTCGAATTTTCGATTTCTATAATAAAGCTATACTAAAAATATAATTGAACAAACAAATTATAATGATCGTTGGAAAGAGAGGACACTCTCGTTATTTAAAAAAAAAAAAATAAAAAAAAAAATAAAAGAAAATAAAATAAAGAATATTAAAAAGGAACTCTCTCTCTCTTTCTTTCTTTTTCTTTCTCTTTCTACGACGTGGTGGCATTCATTTCAAAATCCTCGTAGAACGAGTTTACTTAATTAGACTATAATAATAATTAACTTTTCTAGCTGAAGTGGGAGGAGGGACTTTGGAGTGAACTTGAATTTTTTACTTTCTTTATATCTCTTTCTCGCTCTCTGCTATAGTTATCGCATATCGATTGGCCTAAAACGATCTTCTCGACGAGCTTCTTTTTATTTATTTGGTTGAAAAAAGTCGTACGGTAATAAAATATATTTATACACGGTAATCGTAGTGCGCTTCTGTAAAATTACGAACATTGGCATTACGCTCCTGCAAAATAGTCGCGTTGTTCATCGAAGAGTAATATGTTATGTTATATGTTATGTATTGTATGTATGTATGTATGTATTTTTATAAAAAATTAGTCGTCAATATGCGATAAAACTGTGATGTGGATATCGCACACATTATGATCTTCTTTCTTTTTATAATTAATTTATTTGTATTTGTAATTTGTGTGTATATTTTTACTATTATTATTATTATTATTATTAATTATTATTATTAATTATTATTATTATTATTATTATTTTTCTTCTTATTCTTCTTCATTATCATTTGTTCAAAATCTAAACTCTCAATAGCGTCCCGATCTCGAGATAGATGACTTTCCTCGTTTGTCGAAAGGGGGGGAGGGGTGAATGGTGGATGGAAAAATGGGGGAGAACGGCAGGAGGGGGGGGGGGGTAAAGAAATGAACGACGAATCGATGATATGTTTCGAAAGGACGATGAATATAATCTACGCGTCACGTCTCGCAGCCCTTCTTCTCTTTTTTTTCTTTTTTTAACAGCTAATCTTGTACTTTTGGTTTGCAGGAGTTTAATATGATAAATACATATATATACACATGTATATATATATATATATGTATTTATGTATATATATATATATATATGTATATGTATATTTTTATTTATACATATATATATACATATATATAAAATGTAATAATAAAAGAAAAAAGAAGAACATAATTGGAGAAATAAAAGTAAAATATAAAAAAAATGGGAACAATGAGAGAAGAAAAAAAGAAAAAAGGTAGTGACAACAGCGATATTATGAAGCGGATTAATACGATCGATCGAACTGAATTAATCGTAATTACTTAAACACGACGATTTATAATAGTAAGAGTACAAATAGTAGGATAATTAACGATCAATTAAAATATGAAGGTACATGCATCTCGTGAGCGTGATAACGAGACTATTATTTTTTTTTCTTTCTTTCTTTCTTTCTATCTATCTATCTTTTCTATACCCGAATAGTTGAACATAATATACATATTATTATTATTATTATTATATCGTGTGCGAGAATCGTTTCTTTTATTTTTTCTTTCTTACCATTTCTCTTTATTCTTCTTCTTATTTCTTATATATCGAGTTAGAACAACACAACAGATAAAAGAAGCTCCGATCTGAGCTAAATGAATTATTTTGTTCTTTTGACGGGAACGATTCGAATAGAGGTAATTAAATTCGAATTATATACACATATACATATACATATACATATATATCGGGTGCTCACCGATCCCAGTACCTTCATCGAATCACACTCGCGCTTTTTTTTTTATTGACAATCGCTCTTTTTAAACATTCGTTACTTTCTCTCATTTGCTAATTTTGTGTTATTACATCGCACCACTTAAAAAGTACATACTTTTCTTCCTTTCTCTTCCTTTCTTTCTAATCACATGAGACTCACTATAAATTGCTAATAGTGTTGTTTTTATCCGTTTCATTTTTATTTATCTATTTATTTATTTATTTATTTATTCATTTATTCATTTATATTTATTTTCCATTTTTTATTTATTAATTAAAATCGATCTCCGAGGTGTCCTCCTCGTATAGCCTTTCTTTCTTTTTTTTTCATTTTTCTTTTTTTAATATATAACCTTTCTTTTAAACGTTTCAATAATTAATCACTCCCCAACAATGCCATAGATTAGATAGATTATCCTCTTTTCTTTTGCTTTTTTCTTCCCCACCCTCCCCCCACCCCTTTCCCACCTTCTCTATCACTCTCTCTCTCTCTCTCTCTCTCTCTCTCTCTCTCTCTCTCTATTTCTTTCACGTTTTAACATTATTTCCGATGATTTATGTATCCTTTTTTTGTTTTATTGTAATTATTATCATTATCAATATAATCCGTAATTATTAATATTACGTATCCTGAAGAAACTGAAAGCGAAGCTGAAAAGAAACCAAAAAAAAGCTACGTCTTCTTCATGAGCGATGCCCAGACCTTACATTCACAGCCTGACTGAGCATTCGCCATTTTAAACGGAAACAAAAAAAAGCCAACGACGATGCTTCACGCGTTCCTTGGAACATACATACATTAATCGGTTCATATAATATTTTATCTCACATCATCATTATTATTATTATAATTATTATAATTATTATTATCATCATAATCATCATCATCATCATTATCATTATCATCATTATCATCATCATATTTTCACCATTATCATCATAATCATCATCATCATCATTATAATCAAGCACAAACGTCGTCGTCGTCGTGTACAATGTACATTATTACTTTTTGTATTATCATAAAGATAACGCAACGTTTGATTTTTCACGTCTATATTTATACTCTATACAACAACGCTAATTTTACGACGAGATGTTAAATTAGGAATAACAATTTTCGTAGACCTTTCACTTTCTTTTCTGTTCTTTTTTTTTCTTTTCTTTTCTTTCCTTTCCTTTCCTTTCCTTTCCTTTCCTTTTCTTCTATTCTATTTTATTCTATTCTATTTTTTAATTCTATATTTCTATTCTTCTATACTATTTTCTTTCTGATTTTCAACTGTGCACCATTTCTCATCTCCGCGTGCAGAGACAATTTAACTAATACACCAAGCCAAAGATATGTATTGACGCATCTCTGAAAGAGGAAGGAACTAAAGATTGGTTGTTCGTTTATCTTAACAACAGTTTTCAATAATGTGATTAGAAAAAGGGAAAGTAAAAGAACAACAAAAAAAAAGAAAGAAAAGAAAAGATAAGAAAAGTAAAGAAGAAAAATTAAAGATCATCCTTTTTTTTTCTTTTTCCCCCTCGAAACAGAGGCGCGAACGACGAATCTTGATATTTTCTCTCTTTCTTTTTCTCTTTCACTTTAACTCGATAATTATTTAAAAACATTCTCATCGCACGCAGTATCGCATTTAAAAATCTGTTCGAGGAGCAGCAACCAACAACCACTCGCGTTGGCATGTAAGAGATCACACGGTTTCAATCGTGGCGGGGAGGATTTGAGGGAGTCATTGACGACGGGGGAGAAGAGGGGGCGGTGGGAGGGCAAGGGGTTACTTAAAAATGCCAACCTAGCAAGACTCGCTACACACGTTGGCAAACGCGCGATTTTAACACACTCATTTTATCAGTCGTCCTATAAACGTAAATCGCTCGTTCAGCGTCAAAAGAGTATTTAATCTTCTCTTCTCTTCTCTTCTCTTCTTGTTCCTTGTTCTTTGATAATCCATTTTTTACATGGTATTGTAAACTGGACTGTTGTGCCTAGGCCTGACCTGCAGCCTGGCAAGCGGATGAGTTCTGCCGTGCTGCTGTTGTTTTTTACTAGCTGCCTTAGCCACTACGCTAGCGACAACGATACTGGGCGAAGGTACAGGTGGTCTACCAGGTGTTTCGCTCGTCGTTTCGCCAAAAAGCACATTAGAGTGATTATTATTGATCATAATTGGGGCCGATCTCCTGGCAAATTCTGGCGCAATTTTCGACTTAGCAGGTGGATGAACCTCCATAGAGTCCCACTCCTTGTCCTTGTGACTACGCAACTGTACGTCCGATGATCTTTTAGAGTCCGCCGATGACGGCTTGGCCACTTCGTATTTACCAACCAACACCCTAACCGAGAGATCTTCCGTAGCGTTTTGGACAACGCTAGAATCGTTTCCCTTAACCTCTTTGTTGTCTTTGGTTTCACCGACGCTAGACGAGGCTTGGATCTTTGATTCGTTGTGAGGTATTACCGGAGATGACGGTAAACTACGAATCTTAACGTCCCTTTTCGGTCGCGACACGATCGACGAGCCCTCGTGATGATTATCACAGGCACTATCGGAAAAGTTCTTCTCTAATTTCGTTGATTTTGCCTCGAATTCCTTTTTGAGATTCTTAACGATACCAGATGAACTCCTTGGACACTCGGATTCCGGTGAATCGTCCACGGATAAACATCGTTTGCTAAACATCGATTTGTTGCTAAGATTCTCGAGGACCATTTTATGATGTTTCACCGAGGGACATTGGGTTGTATTAACGACGCAGGGACTGGACGTTTCGCTTTCGGATCTGCACGATCTCAAAGACGCAGGTAGATCAGAATCGGAAGATAAGGAGGAAGGTGCTGGCGCGCTGGTTGACAATCTTCCGACTTGTCGTATAGAAACCGGTGAAATGTCGATACCACCGAGCGGGCTCGGCGAATTTCTCGCTGTTTCTACTTTGAGATTAGACGTTTCTTGGCTAGGCGAGGAATCCCTCCTTCGTGGGGTTGGCGAAGAAGAAGTGTGGTGGTGAAGTAAAAGAGAATTGTAACCTTCGACAGGAACCTCATCCGATTCGGCCGTCAACAATCTGTCCTTATCCTCGGCGTCAGAATTTTGAGTACAAACGCGTTTAACGCCGGCAGTGCTGACACCTTCTTCGAGTTTTTGCTTGGTACGTTTGACCGTTCCAGGATGCCAAGGTATTTCCTCCTTGTCGTAAGGGAAAAGACCGCTTGATCCTAAGAGGTCGGAGGGTCTCATATCGTATGATCCCCAGGAACTGTTTCTCGAAGGTAAAGTTGCCCACGAGCTGTGCACCGAATTGTTGTCGAGAACAACCGCGCTATCGTAACTACTCCAAGAACTTTGTCTACTTGGCGAATCCCTCGTACTCGGTTCGCCACGTCTTTCCTCGCGATCAAACACCCTGTCCAACTGTGCACTGAACGGATCACCATCCCTTTTCACTTTCCTACCGAGACTAGTCGTCGTCGTCGTCGTCGTCGCAGTTGTCGTTGCAGTTGTTATCGTCGTCGTCGTTGTTGTTGTCGTCGTAGTCATTGTCATAGTCGTCATAGTCGTCATACTCGTTGTTACCGTCATAGGTGCTGCAGTCGTTGGTCCACACGCGACACATTCATTATTCTCACTGTTACTCACTATTTCTCCGTTAGCCTTGAGGCTATTGCACGAGTCAGAGCACGTTGCGTCGGTCGTTGCTGTCCAGACTAGACATTCACTGTCATTTACATTCTCTCCACCTTGTTCTTCTTTCTTTCTACGTCTTTTTTCACCTGGATCCCAGACCACTTGTTCGACCGTCAAAGAGTCCGATGTTGTACCTTGAGATCGATCAAGACCATTTTCCAATGGCTTTTCTTCTTCAATTTCTTCTGGACTTTGGGGCAATGGTTTACCGTCCGAATCCGAACCAGGAGATGAGGGCTTGCTACTAGCTGCTTCAAATTGATTCGTCAGATTCAAAACCAAACCCTTTCGTCTTTGACCTTGCGTTTCCGATTTGTTCGTCGCGGTTTTGTGTTTCGTGCAAGGTGTGTCAGGACCCGGAAGATGAACTATCTGATTCTGGGACACGCTATAAGACTGACCATTATCACAAGGCATCAAAACGTTCCGTGCTTCTTGATCTATCGTTGATTTTTGATTCGAACCACGTAAAAGGTCTTCCCTCGTCACCTCCGTGCTTCCTACTTTGTCTATACTTTCTAATGATTGCGACAGTGGAGCTAAAATGATACAACAATAACTATCAATTATATATACTTAAGCACAATTCTTAACCCTTTCGCTACAGGCGATTTTTTATTTGTCTAACGAATCCACCAACTTGTTCGTTATTTTCTCATAGATAACGATTTCAAAGTTTAACGATATATGAAAAATGATGAAAATTAATAATAAGAAAGTTATTAATAAAAAGATGTAATAGAAAATAATAAAAGAACTCGAGAAAATATATTGAATATAACGTACGTATTCTAAGAAATAAAATTCAACCTAATCTAGAAAATAATGACGACTTATAGTCGTCCGTAGTATAACGAAAGGGTTATTATTAAATCGATCAAATAAAGAAATAGATTTTTACCAGATGGAAGCATGTTTTCCGCTAGTTCCACGTTAGGCGACCAACTTTTGGGCCTTTGATTACTTTTCTTCAATTCCAAACCGGATATCTCTTGCAAACCGTTATTTCTATTATCAATTTTTTCTTCCTTCTTCGATTGATCTTTCACCGACGAAGGAGATTTTAAATTAGTGTCCGATTTCGATCTTTGTAATTTTTCTTTGTTCTTCATGGCGTCTAAAATACCCTGATACGTTTCCAATTGTAATAGAAAACTGTTGTTAGGTTTTATACAATTGCGCTTTTCCTTGACGTGTTTCCACGCCTGAGAAAAATCCCAATTGTAGGCCTTCATCGCGTATGCTATCACGACCGAGGCTGACCTTGAAACGCCCATCTTGCAATGCACCAATACCTTCGAACCTTCCTTCTTTGCTTTAGTTATATACTTGAACGTGTCATCCCAGTGCTTTAACAAATCCGTTTTCTCATCGTCGTAAACGCGAACGTTCAGATACGTGAACATTCCCGGAAAGAAATTGTCTATTTCACGGGTCACGTTTAAGATGTGTCTCACCCTGAAAAACATAAAGATATATAGATTAGATAAATGAATTTATTTTAAAGATAGGATATATATACATAATATTATATTTCAACTATATTATATATAATTATTATTAATATATATTTATTATTATATATACATAATTATTATAATATATTAATATATATATATAATTATTATAATATATATTATATTATATATTCTATACGCGGAAAATGTGAATTATTTATTTGTTAACATAAATTTCTATACCCATTCTTTTGTAATTCCTCCAAATTACTCGCATTCCATTCGCTACCGAGATAAACGTGATCAAATATTTCAGTAGGCGCATCCATTTGTCCCAGTATTGTGAGCATTTCCTGATCGATGAACGGTTTAAATTCACCTAAATCCATATCAAGATCTTCCTCCAATCTTCCTCGGATGTATTTCGAGGTAACTTCGTCGAGGTCAACCGACATCATGATTTCTTTTAACGTTGATCGAATCACTCGTTCTGTCTCGTCTCTTTCGCTTGGTCTATATTAATGTTAACATAAAAAAAAAAACACATAATATGTATATCATTTTAATAATTATAAAAGATATTTGTTTTTTTTTTTTTTTTGTTACGAAAGAAAAAACTTCTTCGTTATTATTACTAACAACAATCTTTTGCGTGTGTGTGTGATTTTTATTTTCTAACATATAATTATAATTATATAAAATTATATTATATAGAATTGGAATAAAAAAGTGAAATATCAAACAAACGTTTATTTTATTTAATAATGTAAATGAATTTTAATAAGTAAACAATTAATACTTTTTTTTAATATTATTTAATAACCTAACATTATAATAATAGTATCGTTATATTTATCGAATAATAAATCGGTATATAAATATCGTAGTATGTATAATACACGACCAAAAGTGGGGCGTTAACCATTTTAATGATCAACTCTACAACAGAGAACACATCTTTGAACAATTTCGTTCACAAAGGGTTAATAACAGATCCTTATGGTATCTTTAAAAGTATAAACATACTATACATCGTATTAAGAATCATCGAACCGAGTTAACAACTTCCAAGAATTTATGTAGGTCAGTTGATGCCCAAATATGGGGATTAGGGTATTAGCACGATCAAACGAAACACATCTTTTTTTTTCTTTTTGTTTACGACTGCGACCCTCTTCTTCCCTCCTCTCCTCCTCCCCCACCCCTAATCCGCCCATTTCGGTGCTCGAATCTATTTCACGAATTCGTACGTGCGTTTCGCATATCCCCCCCTTGTATATATATCATCGAACCCGTTGAGGGAAACAAATAACAAAGGGAAGAGGTCTACTACGAACTCTCTCAAACAATTTTTTATTTTTTATTCTCTTTAGTAAGAGTAGAAAAATTATTTCGGTCAGTAGTAGAGCGCGTGTAACTACATGGGCCAGCGGTGTGTTCATTTCCAAGAAAAATTTGATATAGGTCAGTGTTTCAAAGATTTTCACCGAGAAATTTTACAGGTTGATCGTGCCACGATTGTTCTTTTTTTGTTTTTGTTTCTTCTTCTTTATTAAATTAATATAGAGATTATATTCTAATTTGTAAACAATTTATATATTATAATATACGGATCATATTATTTATTTTAAAAACATTTTATGTGATACAATATAATAATATATTATTGAAGTTATATTTCTTTTGGCGCGCGTTTTGAAAAGTTAAGTTAGATGCGACCGAAAAATCGACACCCACGAAGTTGTCGATATTTACGCGATGCGCGGGAAAATTGAAGTTATTTTTGAGGTTATTGAGGTTATGTTCGTTTTGATAAGCTAAAGAAGTATAACTTCTTACGTTGCGTACATAAATACACGCATCAGTTTTTTATTATTATTATTAATTATATTATTATATTATATATAAATAATTTAGCACGAGAACATGAATTATAAATTTGAAATAAATAAAATGATTTTACATTAAAAATAGATCCATAATCAAATCTTATCCGGAAATGTGTGTCGAAAAGTTTACTTTAAACTTCAACGATCGGAAATTGTTCCTTTTAGAAAAAAAAAAAGAAAAAACAAAGAAAAAACTATGCGAAAAATAATCCTGGAAGAGATCAATTCAGACAAAACGTAATTTAATGAGCAAAAGTTTCCTCGGTTTTATAGCTACGAATCGTTTCAACAATAATAATTTATATGACTACAGGCGGAGGTCGTATAAGCGACGCGTAATGGCGGCGGCGGCGGTCTCGTTGAGGGTAAAACGGCGTTAGAAAGAAATACGTGAGCGGAATATTCAGAGAAGGGGGTGGTAACCAACGAAACCGGTAATTCCTTCATATAACATTCATAAATATACAATAATCGACTGATCCAATACCTTTGAGAAAGACGGGTGGGGGTTGGAGGAAGTTGAGGGGTGGGGGAAGAAGAGTTGAGGGGAGGGAGTAGAAAGAGAACCAATCAGAGAGAAAGAGAAAGAAAGAGAGAGAAGGGGGGTCAGACGTAGAAACTGGAAATAATTGAAGGACGGTGATAAAGTTATGCTCTCGGTTAGTCTCTCAGCTTGTGTGAAATATCCACAGACATACACATACACATATTATATACACGTAGAAAAGTAAATACGTCAGAAACGATCGAGTTTTGGCAAGGAACCAAGCTAAATCCGCGCGGACTAACTCTACCAGCTGGTTTTTGAAAAGGATCCGGTGGTGGTTCCCTCCTATCGATTATTCTCGAATCGAATCGAATCGAGAATCGTTTGAAAAATATTCTTTTTTATTCACGTGGCCCTCTTGTTATGGATCGATTGAAAGATTCGAAGTAAATGATACCCTCCCTTCCCCTATCCCCCCGGCCCGAAGTCTTATAGTTTATTTCTAATCTTTTTTCTTTTTTTTTTTTCCATTACATCCGGATATTTATATATCATTTCGTATATCTGTTTTTTATCGGATCGTTTTAATACGTATTTTTTTATTTGTTTTATTTAATGTTTAATTGAGTATAAGAAAAAATGTTTACTATATATTTATTCGAAATGAATTGTAAGTTTATGTCGGTTATAAATTAAAAATGTTTTTAATACAAAAAATTATACGATCATATTTAAAAGGGACTTATATAAAGGGACGGGATGCAAATTGATTTTTTTTTTTAATATGTTATATTTTTATATTTATATCTTATTGAGTCGACTCAATGTCATTATATTATAGGTCACTGAATTCGTCCTTCCATCGACATCAACGCGGTATTAAAATAAAATGTATTAACCTTGCATACACATAATAATATCACCTTGATATATCGAAAAAAAAAAAAAAAAGATATGTAAAAAATAAAAATAAAAATAAAATTACACTCGTGTGTCCAATAAGTTTCTCAAAATATTAAATAATTCATTATAATATTACGCGCGATATAAATGAGAAATTATTTCAACTAGTAATTATTATTAATTATTCCTATATATTTATATTAAAAAACAAAACAACAACAACAATAATAATAATAATAATAATAATAATAATAATGCAGACTAGTTGTACTTTCGTATATTGGCATCGTAATATTAAATATACACGAGTCAAGCACATAAATCATAAATATTCAACTAACAACAATTCGGTCAGTTACCCGTGCCACCACGCATATTATTTTGTTACAAAATTAAATTGTTTCTAAATTCAAATAACAAATATTTATTTTAGTTTATCAACGGCCAAAATGATTTGAACGGCCATGAAACGGATATAAAATTTGCTGGCAAACGTATTATACAAAAACAAAAAAAACAGTTTCAACATTTTTCTTATTTTTTTTACACGATACCGTGGTGTGTGTGTTTATAAAACGTTAGCGAATTATTCGAAAAAAAAAAAAAAAAAAACTAGGTGACGATAAATATGAAAGTATATGATTTCTCTGATAAAATTATTCCTCGATTGATTATAAATGAGTAACAATTAGGGTGGATTTATTTTTCTTATTTGAATTTGCAGACAAAATGCAAACTGGTTATTATCTTCTCAATTATCGTGATTGGTTTCTCGTGATAATTCTACTGTTAATATTTTTTTCTTTTTTTTTGCGTTAGCAGAAAAAGGGATGTGAAAGGGGTAGAGGGCGGGGGGTGGTACTCACTTGTTGCGTACACTATCCGGAGAGGGTGGTCGTCGGGATTCCAAATTATCCATTGCATGCCACTCGTTGAGGCACGACCGATCACTCTCGATTCGTTGTTCATAGTAACTGACCCAATCATGAGATAATCCACCCAGGAAATAGTTTTGTTCGCGTGCCTTGCTCGACACCTTGTGTAACGTTTGCAGAGCTGACCTGAAAAGAAAGAAAGAAAATCAAATCAAATCAAAGTTTAACCAATTGAAATTTCGTTTCCCGTTGTATGTGCAACATTCGATTTTTTACGATTACTACTATTACGTTATCCAAAGTGTTTATCGTGTTAATAAATTGTTAAAAATAATCGATTGTTTTTGGTAAATATTTATTTTGAAAATATTAATTAAACCAAAAAAAAAAAAAAAAAAAAACGCACGAATTTTTGATTCATCCTAATATACAAGAGAATTGTATAGAAGAATACAAAAGAAATCAAATGACACCCTATATACTTGGATAAAATCTCTGAGAACAAGGCTGAATTGCGTATAACAATTTTCTTACAATTCTTATTATTATTATTATAATAACATTTCTCACGCGTTGTTTTTTTCATAAAGGTATAAGAATAAAAATCTCCTCCACCCCTCCCCTTTAGAGCATACATCCTATGTATGTATAATTAAATTTGAATTGAACTAGTATCGCGTACGAGAGATTTAATAATATATATTGGATTCAATTCAAATTTCTTCATCGTAGTAAGATCGTTCTATTTGTGCGTCCCGAATTAATATAAATCACGGTCATATAATTTGAATGTATACAATTTATAATGGGATGGGAATAAATTAGTATATTGCTATTGCTTTTCATTTTTATGATGTCAATGAAAAATTTAATAGATATAAAATTATCGTAATTATTATTCAATTGTTCTACGACAAATATACTACTATTATTATTATTATTATTATTATTATGTATATAGAAGTGTTTTGTTTTGTTTTGTTATGTGTTAGTTAGTTCAAAAAATTGGTTTTAGTTTAGTATTTGTTATAAAGTTAGAATATATTGAGATAGAGTATATATAAGAGATGTTAAATATTTTGTATCGGAAGCCCTCCAAACCCGAAAGGGACGGAGTATAAATAAATAATAAATAATAAATATTATTATTATTATTATATTTTATATTATCGTTTTTTTTTTCCATACCTTTAGATTTTCTTAGAAAAGTAATAACAATTTGATAGAACGGAACCTATACTCAACAAGTATTTCTATAACACTGGTAAAGAATAGAAAAATATATAAAACGCGTGCGGTTAAAAACCACCGGGGTACTACTTCTTATCTCGGTGGTAAAGTAACGTTTCCTCTTTACAAGTGGAAAGGTAAGATTTCTTTGTCGTTATTTCCTTTCCGTAACACAAATCCTTATCTTCTTTGCCTAATGAGATTCCTTCGTGTTGCGAGAAGATATCAAAAAAAATGCGTAATTATTTTTTTTCTTTCTTTCTTTCTTTTTTTTTTTCAAGAATAATCGTACCTAAGTTATTTCTTTTTTTTTTTTTTTTCCAAACACATGCAAGATTTTTTTTTTTTATATTTTCGTCACGTTATGTTATTTCGTGTTTCTCTTATTTAAAAGAAGAAAAAAAAAAAGTAACAATTTTAAATCACCGAAGAAATATGATCGAATCGGAAAACGTTTATGAAACGCGATTTGACATGTAATTTTTSTTACGAATACAAAAAAAAAAAAAGAAAGAAGAAGAGAAGTAAAAAAAAAGAAAAAAGAAAACATAAATCGTACTTAAGTTTTTTCTTTTTTTTTTTTTTTTCTAAACACATGCAAGATTTTTTTTTTATTTTTTCGCAACGTTATGTTATTATTTCGTGTTTTTCTTATTTAAAAGAAGAAAAAAA
>NW_014569593.1:700176-702130 GCF_001313835.1 Polistes canadensis
AAAAAAAAAAAAAAAAAAAGAAAGAAGAAGGGAAGTAAAAAAAAAAAGAAAGAAAACATATTGACATAATCGTAGACTCGTTTTCTTAGGGAAAAAAACAATGACTGGCCATTGTTCTTCGTTTTATCAGTCAACGATATTTTTTTTCTTTCTCGCGTGGGATTTTATCGTACGGTAATCCCACGACCCTGCTTGTAAGCCAGCTAGACGATGACGATGACGATGATGATCATTGGGATTCGCATGATCGAAGAACTGTTGCTGGCTTGTTTCTACGTAATCTGGCTAACTTCAACCTGATTCGATTGGTTAAATATCGAAAAGCAAGGACGCTGTTACAAAGCTTACGATTAATTAAAGTAATAACCTTTTTTTGTTTTTCCTATCGAATATTATAATATTAATTTTCACATCGAACAAATCATTGTTATTAATTTTTTTTTTTTCCTTTTCTTTTTCTTTTTTCGAAATAATTGATGAAAAATTTATTTCCTTGTTTCCCTCTAACCCTTCCTCTCCCCACCCCCCAATCATTTGTTTGATTTACGAGATATTTTTCTATGTTTTTATTTAATACGGCAAACCCCCCCCCCCCACTGACACATTCGGGGTTTTTCGTTGAGAAAAAGCAAAAGAAACAATAAAGAAAAAAAAAGGAGCAATTAATAAACTTCATTTCGAAGGTCGATCTGTTGCACAGCACATACTACTCTTCTTGAGGCCTTGAAATGTCGGCCAAACAATATAATGTTCCCAATTCGACGACGTAACCGGCAGAATTTCAAGGATCGAAAAGATGACGTAACACACGACCCCGTCGTCGTCGCTTACTATATAACTACTTTAACCAATTTGAAATTCGATACCAATTGAAGAAGAAAGGATGATCGAGAGCATTTTTCGATTTGTCGAAAATAAAAATTAAAACAAAAAAAAAAAGAAAACAACACATTTTTCCTGTATATTATAGACTTGAAATATATTCATGAATACAAACACACACACATATACATAGAAAATAGAAAAGTCTGATGATATTTAAAAATGGGAAGGGTGGAAAATAAAAATGTTTTTAAAAAAAATATATATATATATGTATATAAATGAAATGCAACGGAGATGAAAAATTTGTTTTTCTCACAGTTTGTGTGTGAAAACGTATAAGAACTTATGTGGTTAGTAATAGTTCGTAAATCTTCCCCCCCCCTTTTTTTTTTTTTTTACTATATCTACACTGCTTGCTTTATCCCATGATTAGATAAGCCATTAGATAAGTCAATGTATTTTTATAATACCTTATTCGGCAGGTATAATAATGATTAAATTTGTCGAGAAGAAAGGGTTGCTGGCTGTTGTTTGCTTTGAAAATGCATTTGACTGGCTTTTTTTTTATCGTTTGCTGTTTTGCACAAACGATGCTGAGAAGCATGCACGTACATACATTTTGCACAATTATAAAACGAAGAAGAAATCGGTAATGCGATGAAGAGAAGGTGGACACCACTTGAAAGACTACGATGGAAGAGAAGGAGAGACAGAGACAGAGAGAGAGAGAGAGAGAGAGAGAGAGAGAGAGAGAGAGAGAGAGAGAGAAAGAGAAACACGACGTTGCGAATATAATGATTCGCGTCATCGGCAACGATCCTAAATGGAACGGTGAGTACGATGAAGCAAGTTGTTACGAACACGTATTATGTGTATATGTATGTGTATTTCGTAGTAGTAGTAAGTAGTAGTACACGGTCTTGTATATCGCGTTTAATGCAGTCGGCCAATTTTATTTTTTGTATTTTGTTAATTGTTTTTTTTTTTTCGTAAACTAAAAAGGGGATTTCAACCTTTGTGACCTAAGAGAAGAACAAACATTTTATTTTAAATAATAATAATATTAATATAAAATTGTATCTTTCTTCTTCTTGATTTTATTAGGACTTTGTCTTGTTATAATAGCTTT
>NW_014569593.1:702495-705979 GCF_001313835.1 Polistes canadensis
AATATACAAATATTAATATACAATATATAATATATTGTGTATTAATATATAAATATTAATATAATATGTCCTTGCTCCGAATTATATTATATATAATAAATTTGTCATTCCTATTATATTATAAATTATTATAACCAAAGGGGAGAAAGGGAGGGATTAAGAAAAATGTTTAACAATGATTATTCATCGGATTGTTTCAAATTGAAATGAAAATTCACGAAAATATTTTTATTTATACGATCAAAACGTGAGCCCATTAAATGAAAAAAATAAGGGTATATAGAGATAGGGTGAGATAGGGTGAGAGAACATAAACGTAGTCTTTTTATTTCGTTTATACGTTAGAGAAAGAACAAAAAAATAAAGAGAGAGAAAGAGAGAGAGTGTATAATAAGACAGAGGAATACTGTTACGGAAATACCTATTCCGAAAATCATCTTCCTCACTCGTTGTTCATCACTCTTTCTCTCTTTCTCTTATCTCTGCCACAATTGCTCCCTTCAATCACATTTACAAATGTGGAAAAACTAATTATAAGAAATTTCCAACAATATTAATAAAAGATAAATCGATAAAAAAAATTCAAGAACAAACCACCACAAAACGCGGTTTCCACAATTCAAATATATCTATTATTATATTAAATATATTATTAATATTTTATACACACACACACACACACACAGATTTTATATTTTTATATATCATGAAATATATTCAGTATTCGAAAATAATCTCGATTGAATTGAAAGGGGAAAAAATAATTAAAAAAAAAAACAAATGTTGTTTCTTCCCAAACATTTAAATTATCACAAGTGATCTGTTTCGTTTTATTTGATTTTTTTTTCTTTTTTCAGAAAATAACGCGAAACTAATATTAATATAGTTATATTCCTATCCCTCTTCCCCCCCCCCTTCTCCCGTTAACTTTCTTTCTATATTTAAAAATTTGCCGTTAGAGAAACCGAATAATTGGCATAACTAAGAAAAAAGTTTCACTTCAACTAATGCTGACAACGGCGTGATGGAAGAAGAAGCCTTTTCACAATTTTTCTTTTATTTTCTATTTTATTCCAATCTTTCCACCAATCCACAAATGTCATTTAACTTTCTACGTAGAAAAGAAAAAAAAATAAAGGAAAACACCATTCGGACATTTGTCTAATGGGAGGGAAAAAAAAAAAAAGAAAAAAGGAAAGTAAGTAACATTTCCTGAATCTAAATTCACCTCTGACAGGAAGTTTCGATTACAATACATACGATCATTGCACATTGCACTATTGTACTTGCAAACATACATACATACAACGCATACGTATACGTACGTACACATATATACGTACTGAACAGAGAATAGACGAATACATTAAACGTATACGTAGAAATAAAAGTAAAAAAAAGAAAAAAGAAAAAAAGGAAAATAGAGAAAAAAAAAAAAAAGAGAGACACTCTTGTAGTTTAAACTCGTGTATCTTCTTCAGAGAATTTTGCTTCCTCTGGATACATGCCAAACGTGTGCACGCACGAAAGAACCAACGAACAACGAGAAAAAGAGAAAACCACAAAGATAGATGTTGTGTCTTGTACCAACCAGTATATCTATACATAGTAAATGCATACAAACACACATACACACATCTATATATATATATATTGTAGATAGATATTCGTTCATGCGTGCACTGATGAACAAAGGAGATGCAACACGTGGTCTACCAAAATGACATTCGTAATAATAACAAATTCGAGAACACGTGACCTATGAAAATGTCCTTTTTCGTATTCGAAATTACGTTTACAGATCGTAGACAAATTTCAAATGAGTATATTATGCAGAAGAGACAAGATTGAGTATGTTGTTTGTTTTAAATGTTATTATTTTAAAAAGGTAATAAAACAAAACGTAGTAATAGTAGTAGTAGTTTTAAGGTATTATTATTTATATAAAAAAATATAATCAAATGGAGATTTATTTATGTAGTTTTTTGTTTTCCTTTTATTGTTAGAATGCCAAATAACGTAGAAAATGTTTTGCATCAAGTTTTGCAATCTTTCCAATGATGGTAGTCGTATTATGACGAAGATGAATCAGACTTTTACTTAGTCGGGGAATTCCTATTTCCCCCTTTACGAATTATACACCAGTTTCTCGATTCGCGCGAGTATTTTTTCTTATTTTTTATTTAATTATTCCACGCGGAAGAAAACTGCGTAAATAGATATTAATCGGTATGGGGGAAAAATGAAAAAAAAAGAAAAAGAAAAAATAAAATACGAAATAATCTAATAAATCCGATTATATAAATTAAAAGATAGTGTATATTCGTTTCGCATATTTTTTTCGCGAAAGAATGACGATGAATAAATTATGCCGATATAATTAGAATATTAGATTTTATTCGTCTTAGGTGTCAATATTATAGTAATACAAAAAAAAGTAATATCTTTATCGTTTTTCAATTTGTCAATACGTATATCAATTATAATTAAATATTCGACATAAAAATAAAATTAATTTTCCGATTATTAATAAACGACGTATAATATACATTAATTATGTTATATATACGAAAAATGACGTAAATAAATGTATAAACTCGATAGAAGATCATCATTTATTAATCAATAAATATGTATATTTGAGATTTCTATTTTTAATAATTGCACAAATTATTACATTACTTATTTACTGTAATATTAAACGTTAATAACTTAAAAAAAAAGACCATAATGAATATACCGATTAAATAAAATATAAGAAAGAAAATCGTGAAATGAACTGGACCCACCTGGCAGCTTTAGAAACAACGCATGCCGCGATATTAGTCTTCCTTGTTAATCGAATAATCCAAAGTACCATAGGTAGGACAAAGAGTATGCCAGTAGTAGTATAAACGTAACAACAACAACCACTACCACTACCACCACCATTACCACCATCATCATCATCACCACCACTTGACAACATTTTCTTGCCTTATGTCCCTTTTTTAATTTTTTCTTCTTTTTACCGTCCTACACTTTGCTACAAACAGGCTGATGTCCGACCTTGCGAGCTATTCCCGTCAAGGTCATCTGATCGACCCTACGATCGTACCTCTCCTATATATCGTCATCTCTTTTTCCATCTACGAGAAGTAAGAGGAGGAGGAGGAGGAGGATAAGAAGAATACGAGAATGAGACACCGTAATTCATACGGCTCCAGGATTCAAAGCCTTAGGACCGTCAAGGTCATAGGACCCTTTTTCTTCTTCTTCTTCTTACACACACAGATACAAGATAAAGAACAACCTTTTTTTTTGTTATCCTTCCTCCTGTCTCCTTGAATGGGACAACCGAAGGAAGACACTTATCTTGTTCACTTTAATACACTTTTTGTCCCTTATTTCTTTATTAAAAAGTAAAAAAAAAATACTTATCACGAAGACAGTAATTATTAGAAATCTTTGATAAGAAAGAAGAAGAATAAGTAGTAGAAGCAAA
>NW_014569593.1:706039-715159 GCF_001313835.1 Polistes canadensis
ATCACGAAGACAGTAATTATTAGAAATCTTTGATACTAAAGAAGAAGAATTAAACGTAGAAGCAAAAAAAACAAAAAAAAAAAAAAAAAAAAAAAAAACTTTGAATGTACAAATTCCCTAAGAGATATCTATTTATTAATAATTTTATTTTTGAACGAGAGAAACAATTAGTTTTATAATTATTTTCTTGAATATATTTTTCATTTGTTATTACGAATAACTTTTCCCCCACTACCACCACTCTATATGCATGATTTATAAATACTTTTATTATTGGTATTTTTTGGGGTTGAAAAAAATACAAAGAAAATACAAAAAAAAAAAAAAAAAAAAAAAAAAAAAAAACAAAGTCAAATGACCCCCACAAAAGAAAGAATCACTAATTATTGTAAGTGTTCTGAGAACGAAGGAATTGAACACGTACGAGAGAGGAGTAATCTTTCGTCGAAGTGTACACCGTCGTGAGCCACGTTTCACTGAACAAGAAGAGAAGAAGAGAACCGATGATGATTCGGTGATGAGAATAGAGTACGCGTGATACTGAAGACTCGACGACGGTAGAGAACGTAGTATTATTTCTTCGAAGTGGGGATGGGATACTGATGTGAAAGAGAACAGGGAGCCATATTTAGTATTGCTGTTACCTCTAAAATACACAAATCAGATGTTAATCTACAAATTATCTAGATAATTTACAGCAGATTAATTTATTGTCACTTAAATCGCTCAATAAATTGCGAAATATATCCTAGAAATAGCAATAAAAAATAAAAGCTATTATTATAACAAGACAATAAAATAAGGAATAAATAAAATGAGGAAGAAGATTAATTTAAGATGATTCGTTAGAACGATCGATAATTGTTTCATTTATCAAATTAAATAATTCATTTGCAGATTATTTATTTATTTTAGGCATTCGTTAATATGAAAATAAGATCTTTGTTATAACAATAATAATGTTTATCTACGCTTTTAAATATTAATTATTATTTTTCGTATGTATATATTATTTGATAATATTAATATTAGTGAAAAATTTGCGGGATAAATTTCGTTTAATAATTATTCGTGTTCTTTATGAAATATTTCAAAGTCATTCGCACTTTATTTTATTAATACGAATATTTTTGGCAGACACATATACACATACACATACACAAGAAAGATATTCGGCGTACTGTTCGTATTGCGTGACATCGTTTTCGTTAATAAAAATTTAAATTAATTAAATTAAACTCGTAAATGTAAAATTAATATCTAATCACAAATGTTTCATTGTTATATTATTTTACTTGTAATTATATAAAAAGGAAGCGTTATATTATGCATTTTCTCTCTCTCTCTCTCTCTCTCTCTCGTTAACTCGAAATACAGTATACGGTATTATACGTAAAGTATAGTTGAAACAAGGTGATTTATTATTTAAGATCCAACCTGTATTCTACTATTTACAACAAGTTTGTGTCGTGTGAAAATTGTGGCACGCAAAACTCGCATAAAATAAATTAGAATCGTTCGTTGTAATATATTATATTATATATTATACACAATTGTCATTGTTCTCGATATTATCTCATATATAATAATATTATTTAGAAATTAGTTTGTGAAGAAATAAAAGAAAAATCAAAAAGACCAAGAACGAACGAATCAAAAAAACGTTTTTTTTTTTTCATTTAATCGATGGAATTTCAACGTAACACGCAAGATGTTCTTACGTTTACCTTGGATCATCCATTCGTCTCTACATTTACAGTTTCAATCGTTCGAAATCCAACCGATTAAGGTAAAAATTGCAATTACATCAACGATCTCTGTCTCCTTTTTTCTTCTTTTTTTCTTCTTTTTTTTTTCTTCTTTTTTCCCTTCCAATGAGATCGTACTTCTGATTAAGAGATTTATTTCTTACTTAAGAGGAGAGAAAAATTCCAATCTCGCGATCATCTAAAACATTTCTCGAATACTTTTTTTTCTTCTGCAGTTTAATTTCGTTTAAAACAACTAACACACGAGAAGAGATAGAAATCAAATTACAATTTACGCGTACGTAAAGATCATTTTATTGTTTTGTGGAAACTTTTGATTATTGTTAAAAGATAATTAAAATTAGGGCCGGGGCGAGAGGTTGTGGGGGTGGGGAAGGATTCAAAAGGATGAACGAAAAAACCAAATCGTCCGAGTTTCCAAAATGATTTTAGAATTCGAATTAAATCCGGTTTATCTCGTAAAAAGATTAAACTTTCTATAAATTTCTCATTTGAATAGAAAAAAAAAAAGAAACTTTCTATACTAATGTCTATCGATATTCGAATTATGGACGAAGAAAAAACCCACGCGCTAAAAAATGAATAAGAATTAGACGATATATCATTCAACAAAATCACATATACATTTTCGTTAACAATAAACAGTTATATATATATATATATACATATATACACTCAAAGGTTTATCATTTAAATAACACATCATTTCTCAATTCTTCTAATCATTTCTATTCCCACGAAAAAAAATTATTTAACTTATGTCTACTACTAATAAACTTTATTATTCTATAACAGTTAGTAGAAAAGAATCTTGAAAAAAAAAAAAAAAATAGATATAAAATCCTATTATTACATTATTATAATAATAGTTGGCTCACACACAAAATTTTTCAGGAAAAGGTCAACGTTCTTTGTCTCTAAACTTACGAGAAATAAAGAAGAAGAATCAAAAATAAAAAATAAAAAAGACAAATACTTTTTCGTAGAACCTCAAAGAAACGCAACACGCGTAGAGAAAGAAAAAAAAAACCGTATCCAAAAAAGAGAAAGAGTTTGGAAGTATTTTCTCGTTCGGTTGACTTCCATTAGAGAATCATCGGGTTAAAACGTTTAAAAGGGAAAGTATTTACGTGCTATGGGGAGGGAGGGGGAGGGGGAGAAGGTGAAGGAGGGGAAGATCGAAGAAACAACCGTCTCGAATAATCCCACGAGACACGGTCTGACCCTGTTACACCATATCCCAGGACGGACGATAAATCAGCTTGAACGAGAGAAGAAGGAATCCACCCAGAACGAGTCATCGTCAGAATAAGGAGGCAAAAGATTTTTTCTTTCTTTCTTTCTCTATCTCTCTATCTATCTATCTCTTTCTCTCTCTTTTTTTCTGACTGATCTTGGATGAACACGAGAAGAACGTGAATCGTTCAAGGACAAAGATTCCATCGCGATTTTTCGAGATAACCAAGAATCCTAAGATTATCTCATTAGGAATTACATTTTTTCTTTTTTCCCCCCCCCCTATTTTTTTGTTAACCCTTTGATTGCTATGAACGCATATATGCGTTTGGTTTTATATACGTATTTGTCAATATATATATATTTATTAATTAATAAATAGGTATCGTAGTAATAAATAGGTAAGGTATTCGTAATCAAAACGAAGTTTGAATTCTTTTGAATGTCCCAATTCTTTACGATACCTATTTATTAATAATTTTATTTTTTGACGAGAGAAACAACTAATTGAATGTAATGTAAATGTAATGTTAAAATAATATAAATATTGGTTTGTACGTATTGGGATTATTCTATTGTATCTCTTGTCAGATGAAAATTATAAAGAAAGAAAATGTTTTATTATTCAATATTATTTATTATTAGAATCTGTGATTAATAATATTCAATTAACGGAAATAATAAACTATTAATTCTGTTTTTACAAAACACTTCAGTTAAAAGTATTCAATAATCAAACGAGTTAAATTTCGTTCCCTTCGAGAAAGATCAATCAAAAATCAATAAGAACAACAACAACAATAAAATATGTCAGTCGGTTAAACCCGGCGGCTAGAATTTGTTGATACAACAGTACGTTCCCTTGGATCTGTTAGTCTAGAAAGTTGCCGGATAGTGTACACAATTTTATGTTTGATTTAAATATATTTTATCGGTCTCAGGTAATCCAAATGTGCATAAATAAACATTCATATATTATAATAATTCTCTAAAAATGGATATTTATTAAATTGCATTTCTCTTATCGCAACACCGTTACACTATTTACAAATTTTGCAAAAATGTGCACGAATTTTTAGATTGACCTGATAAATGTAGACGTATGAGCGTTTGCATTTTTATATATAAACGAGAAAAGAAAAGAAAAAAAATTAAAAACAAAGATATCAAAATGATATAATAAAACAACCATGTGTTGCATCTTTAACGTATCTAATAATCTTAAGAGGTTACATGGGTTTACACCGAAGAAAAGATAGCATATTTTCAACAATTTTTTTTTACTATATAAAAAATGAAATTCTTATTCAAACTTTTTATAGCTTTTAAGATACATATTTAATGAACATTTTCTGAAATTTTGATTGAAAAATATTTTAAATTCAGCCATTGCGACGTCATTTCCGGTGAACCCCACCGAAAAAAAGTGTTTTCACGTTGACAGAAGAACTCATAAACGGTGGGAGGTTTTTTAGTGGAAAAAATAGGATCTTTTAGTGAATACCTAAAACTAGAAATTGGACGAAGGAAAAAAAAAAAGAATTGAAATTTGAATTTTTGGCAACGTTTTTGAAGAAGAACATTCAAATTTCGCTACAATTTGCATCACATTTTGGTTTCTTAAAATTAGATGTGATGAAAAAAAAAAAAAGAATTCTTTGTCCAAGTCATTTGTCAATAATATTTCGAAGACGTGTAGCAAAATTTCATCAAAATCATTTAAATAGTTTTCGAGAAATCTTGACAACCGACTTTAAAAAATTTTAAAGTTTTGAGTGATGATAAAAGAGTCATTTAACAGTGAAACTTCCCAATACTCTATCCTCTTAAACTATTACTCCTATCGATTTCAAAATTTAATACAATATTCTAGACAAGTTGAAGCAATTTAATAAGATAATAAAAAAAAAAATTGATTTTGTTGAAAATCCCAAACCCATATAACCCTTGGCCTTCACGATATCTGCCAATTGTGTGAGCCATAATAAACAAGAAAGTCGTCGCGCGCCGTGCCATTCAACTGTTCAGTCTTATACCCGAACTGGCACAAAATACAATATATACTTTTCATGACATATATATTTCAATGAAACGAAAGGAATTCTGTTAAAATAAACAATCTTTAGGTACAAATAGTAATTTTAAGACGTCTGAGGTGTAATCATAATCAATTGATAAGTTGAAAAAAAATAATTTATTATTTTAAAGTAGATAATGAATCAATAACAATTTGAAACGTGTGAAAGTAACGAAGCTTTACGAGCAACTAAAGTAAAAGATCATGCAATTTCGTTAGAAACGAATGTAAAAATCAGTTACTGATGTTACAATTAAAGGAAAAATATTCGATATAGAGTAACTCTAATCGCTTGCTCTAATAACGCGTTCTAAAAATACGCGGCATCTTATGTATAAATTCCACACCACGAGTCAAACTCGTGGCTTTTGTTTATAACGCAAATTCTTTTCCACGAGTCAGACTCGTGGCTTTTGTTTATGACACAAATTCTTTACCACGAGTCAGACTCGTGGGTTATAGGCCAAGGGGTTAACGCGATACATACGTTGTTTGAGAGAGCCCTTTCTTTATAAAAATAAAAATAAAAAAAACAAAAAGAAAACAAACCTAAGGAAGATGATGACCTAGTAAAGCAATTGGTATAATGAGATAACGGTCAGTTTTCGAGCCGGAACCGATCCTGGTCGACGGTCCGCAACCCTTTTGTCGTTGTCCGTTACGCAACAGTGCGGATAAGGTCCTCTTCAACGAGAAGGGAAGAAGAGGACAGGAGAGGAGAAGAAAGGAAGAAGAAGAAGAAGAAGAAGAAGTATTAAAAGAAAGAATGAAAAAACAAAAAACAAAAAGGTAGGATTCTCTATGATGTGATGAATCATCATCACATCTCACGTTTCAAAAAGAGATAAACAGAGATAGAGATAGATAGATAAAGAGAGAAAGAGAGAGAGAGAGAGATAGAAAATCTCAATGATAATTACTATTCGATGATACGCACGATTTTCTTTCAAAGAGACACGCGTGGATGATTCGCGAACGATTTCTCTCTTTGAATAACTTCGCATAATTTCTTTTTTTTTTTTTCCTTTTCTTTCCTTTACTTTACTTTTCTTCCCACCTCCCACTTCCATTCCCAATTCAAATAAATGATACATAAGATTTTCAATTGAACGAAGTTTCGAATGGTATCGTGATTCTGCTCTAACTATAATATTATTCGTCATACGTTACGCGTATAAAATAATTATATGAGAGAAGAAACACGCGTGAGACTTTTATTATTATTATTATTTTTTATCTGTCAACGCCATTTCTTTTCCCCCACCCCCATCGTGACCGATATTTACAATAACTGATAACGGAAGAATGATTAAAAGATTAAAAGTATCGACTAAGCAAGCTACAATTTTTATACGTGTGTTCATACGTTCTTTTTTTGTTTTTTTTTTTTATTATAATAATGTAAGAATTAAATGAAATATATATATATAATTATGTGGTATTGCAATCGTACATATGTGTATCTATGTGAAAGATCGTAATTGAAAAATGTCAAAATTTGCACATGGTCGTTTGTGTGGTATATAAGTATAAAATATTTAACGTATAATTAAAATGATATTATATATACACTAATATTATTATACAATAAATATCAAAACTAAAATATTCGGTCTTTTACTAAAGTATTTTGTATCTTTTGACACATCTGTTGCCAATAATTATGAAAGTGATTTAATTCCAAATTAAAACAAAGAAAATAAGTTTATTAGTTATTTCACATCACATTATTTTATAAATTAAATTAATTCAATGTAATTTTCACGATATTGTCAAAAATGAACTCGTAAATAAGTGTGTTTGTTATTTCAATATTATATAGAATTCATTTTTAATGTTCAAATATAATTCTTTAAATATCTCGAAACAACCACTTTCATAATTATGGGCATATAATAAAAAAATGCAGTTGCAGTTGCAGTGGCAGTTGCATGTGCAGTTGCAGTTGCATGTGTAGGTATAAAAGTTAAAAAATATATATATATAAAAAAAAAGGAACCATTACAAACGAATCTTGACATTTTCAAATATTCGGTATTTCACACAGGGTAACACACGCACACATATATATACAATTTGTTGAACGGTTTAGTTTACCAAGTTGGAACTTTAGACGTACTAGAGAAACGTTATCGGAGTATATAGGTGAGAACAAAGAGATCCCCTAGGTCCAGGAATTGAACAGACAGAGAGAAAGAGAGAAAGAGAGAGAGAGAGAGAGAGAGAGAGAGAGAGAGAGAGAGAGAGAGAGAGAGAGAGAGAGGAAATCAAGATGGGAGATATTCTTGAAACTCGAAAACTGACAGTGACGAGGGAACAAAGTTATCGAGTGTGCTATTCAATCGAGGCCAATCTGGAATGGATCCTCATCTTTACAGATGAAAGTCCTTTGACGTGTCCGTATCGATATTCCATGAAAACATCGATCGTTGAATTATCGTTGATTAGAATCAAGCATTGAATGGTTACGTTATTTTATATTATCTCTTAACTACAGACACATGTGTTTAACGATAACTATCAACGTGTGTATATAGTACATTCATTTATTATATATATATATACGCTTGGTGTAGAATAAATAATGATAATTAATAAATAAGTATAGTTAAATGAAGATACATCGTATTGTATCTCGTATTTTCATCTTTTTTATAATAAGAAAATTAGACAATTACTTTGGTAAATTACATCGTTGAATTATTCTATAATAAGTATCAATATAGTAATTTTACGAAAATATTAAGAAAAAGCATACTTTTTTTTGTTCAAATTTAATTTTTAATCAATAAAAAATTGGTTTTTGACGAGCAATAAATTAGATATTAGTATAAATGTTAATTAGTGCGATATTATTTAATAATTTAAAATTACAATAAAATAATATCTGCATCTATATATTGAATAATCAATAATATATCCATACGATGCGTAATATATGGCAAAAGTAGGCTGATCGATCATTTTACAGCTTTGTCCGCAATATTTCACGATACACACGTAGAGTAATGTTACATAATAACTCGTTATCAAAAACAACATGCATCGATTGAAGAAAATTAGCACGCGTTTTTTTTTCAACGATGGTGTTGTAACACGACATCATATTAAAAAGCAAACAAAAAAGAAAAACAAAAAATCACTAATATCGATACGAATGAAAAATAATGCAGAGGTCTCACGAATTTTTAATTTCGATGCAAATAATTGCAGCAACATGTTGCAATAACGTTTACTAATAAAAGAGAGTTCATTATTTTCGTATAAAAAAATTCATATATTGAATTTAAATTAGAATAAAAGTAAGAAAGAAAAAGAAATTGAAATAATACGAAAGGGAGTTAGAATTACGTTAGAAAACTAAACCACTCATCATCTCCACCCACCCATTCACCCACGTATCCATCGAATTTTAGAACACGCTCGATGAACGAACGGAATGAATGCTGCTGGATGATATCGTATAGCGCGATTTTGCGGTCTTATCATCGGGTATCGAAGGTGTCATATCGAAGTCGTGCCTTCGTTATTCGATTGGAAACTCAACCGGTTCATCAGACTCTAACAAAGTTCATTGATTCTCAGTGATCCGCTAACGCTTCCTGCTCCTTTAGTTCGTGCCGGTTAAACGAGCGCACGCCCGTCTTCTTATTATTCTTATTATTCTATTTTCTATCGGCTAATGAGGCAGAAAGATTAGAAGATGAGGACGACGGGAATCGAGTTCCGATTAAAATCTATGCACATAGATACTACTCTAGTATATATATATATATACACACAAGTTATAAACTATATATATTTTTGTATGTAGTTAAAACACATATACGTATAAGTGTTGTACCCGTATATCTGTTAATATATATATACACAAGCTATAAACTATATATATATATATTTTTTTGTATGTAGTTAAAAAATCACATATGCGTATAACTGTTATTGTACACGTGTACCTGTTCATATATATATTCCTATATATTTTTATATATTCATATATATTTCATATATATTTTATATAATGAAATATATATTTAT
>NW_014569593.1:715254-717785 GCF_001313835.1 Polistes canadensis
TATATATATTTTTTTTTGTATGTAGTTAAAACACATATGCGTATAAGTGTTGTTGTACCCGTGTATCTGTTCATATATATATACACAAGTTATAAACTATATATATATATATTTTTTTTTGTATGTAGTTAAAACACATATGCGTAAAACTTTTGTTGTACCCGTGTATCTGTTCATATATATATTCATATATATATTTTTTTTATTGTATGTAGTTAAAACACGTATGCGTATAAGTTTTGTACACGTGTACCTGTTCAGATTGAACGAGTATAAATTTCCCCGCGCCCGCGTAGATCTAACGAAATAGTATTTCTCTTATCGTTCACCACGCCCAACGATATACGACGGCTCACCACGGTGACCTGGAAAAGTAGCCTGCCCGACCGACATCTTTTATGTCCCTCCGCGAAAGAACAAAAACCAGTTCGTGGAGAAACGCGACCTAAAGTGCGATTGGCCACGTTCCCTTCCCTTTCCTTCCCTTCCTCACCCTTCCCTTCCCTTCCCTTCCCCCTTTTCTCTATCTCTTTTTATCTCACTTAATGCTTTATTACTTTAACAACGAACAGTAACAGCAGCAATGGGAAGTAATGCCATGAAATTTTCATTCCAATGAAAAGTACGATTCTCTTTTATCGAACCGATCTTTGAAAATTTTCGAAGCCCATCATCATCATCATCATCATCATCATTGCCATCATCATTATCATTATCATTATCATCATCTTAGGTTGCCTTTCAAATTTAACCTCGTTTATAGAAATTTCATTTATCCGTAGAATAAAATTTACGTGGGATGAGACCATCAGGATGAATTCTCGATGATCCTTTTTTTTTTTATACTGAAGGATAATTGCCTTTAGAGTCGGTAATTATATCTTCGAACAACACGAACTGCGTTGCTACGATGCTGGACAACACGAGACAGTTAATTGCTTTTACATTGTTCTCGACGACCCACATCTTTTCTATACTCCAATCTATTTCTCTTAACTTTTCTCAAACGAATCCGAAAAAGCGAAGAATTTATATTATTCCGATCATTTTTCTCCTTTAATTGTTTCGAAGAAAACAGCAAAATCGAATATATATATATATATATATGTATGTAAGTATGTAGGTACAAGTGCAATGAGAAAAGAAAATCGGAAATGCAATAAATTTCATCGTTTCCTGTTAACTGGATGATGCCAATGTTCCACATTCGAAGAAAACGTACGTGGCATGAGATGATATCTGTGACCGACTAATCGAAACTTCGGACGCGTTTATCACAAAATTTAGATTTTTTTTTCCCCCGCAATCGAACACAAACAATATAATAAAAACCAAACAAATGTTGGAATTTATGATTAATAAATTAATCCTCAAAAATTGAAATATTTTTAATATCAATTAAATATATCGTGTAAAGATATTTTTAATTAAAATTTTTTACATTTATTTTTTACCATACGACGGATTATATTATTCGAATATTTAGGTCCCAAAAAAAAAAAAAAAACAAAATCCGATGTACCCTTAACTTTGGATTATTACAATCGTGCGATGTGATTTTTCATTTATGATTTTTATTTCTTTTTTTAAGAATTGTTTTCCCTTCAATAATGTGAGAAAATTCGGCATTAAAAGTAAGTGACCATGCGTCGCGACGCGCCCATAAATGGCGCGGGCGATAGTCCATGGTCCCTGCCGACCCCCCCACCACCACCACCAACACGATGATGATGATGATGGTCGAGAGCAACGAGGCTTCTCCAAAAATAGGACGACGACGAAGACGACGACGACAAACTCAAAGTCTCGAACAGTTGCTGACGACAACTAAGAGTTTGAAATGATGTTTGCAAACTATTTAACATGATTTTCAAGATGAACACATATCCCCCATAGGAATATATAAAAGTAATCATCAATGATTTCTTTCCTATGTCCAATTATAATGTAAAATTAATCTTGAATGAACACACTTGTATAATGATGGGTCTTCGTATTTTTGTTTTTGTTTTTATTCTTTTTATAAAAATATTTATCTATGTAGGTGTGTGTAAATGTATTTAAACATGTGTGTATAACTGTCTCTTTCCTCTTCCCTCTTTTTCTATTTATAGGACAGGGACGACAGAACGTTCAAAAGAGCCGTTGCACACACCGAACCTAACGAACCTGCTGAATTCTTTGATGATTCTTATAGAAGGAGAACATGAAGAAGAAAAAGAGAAAAAGAATAAGTTAGATACGAACTAAAAAAGAAATACAATGTATTTCTTCCTTGGCGAATCTTCGTTACCCCCTTTACTAAGTATTTCGAATACCATCCCGGAAGTCGTGACGAATTCTTCTCTCGTTGAAAGCATTCTTTGACGATTACCAAGCTTCTATAATTTCTAGGGTAAGAGAGATTAGAATTGAGAAAATATAGTTCAAGTTTGTTTAAAAGTGTTTGCAAAAAATAAATGAATATAATATATCTTTACGAAAATAAAATATTCATCTTCGTTAATTTGACACGTTTCTTTTTAACGTTC
>NW_014569593.1:718140-722748 GCF_001313835.1 Polistes canadensis
TTATTTCTAGAGTAAAATTAAATGATTTTGCTAAAGTTAAAAGAATAAATAGTTCAATGTTTGGAATAAACGAAAAGAAAAATATTAAAAAAAATAAAGAACAAAATATTCATAACGTGACACGTTTCTTTTTAACGTTCAAACCTTCAATCGGATCACGAGATAATTGGAACAAAAAACGTAACGATGATCTATTATTTCTAGAGTAAAATTAGATGATTTTGCTAGAGTTAAAAGAATAGTTCAATGATTGGAATAAACGAAAAGAAAAATATTTTTAAAAAATAAAGAACAAAATATTCATAACGTGATAGTACGTTTCTTATTGACGTTTAATGTTTCAATTAGATTGTGAAATAAATTAAAACGAAGAACGTAATTTATAATCTAGAATATCGAGAGTTGTGTTTAAAAGTGTTTGCAATAGAAATAGAAACAGAAAAAGAAAAATATTTAACAAAATATTCATCTTCGTTAACGTGACACGTTTCTTTTTAACGTACAAAACTTCAAACAGGATCACGAGATAATTAAAACGAAAAACGTAATTATAATTTATAATTTCTAGCGTTGTTTAAAAGTGTTTGCAATAAACGAAAAAAAAAATATTTAACAAATTATTCATCTTCGTTAATGTGACACGTTTCTTTTTAACGTACAAAACTTCAAACAGGATCACGAAATAATTAAAACGATAAAACGTAATTATAATCTATATATTTCTAGCGTGTAAAATTAGATGATTTTTTTAATGAGTTAAGAGAAAAATTTAAGTTTAATTAAAAGTGTTTGCAGTCTCGATAGACGAAAAGAAAAATATTTGAAAGAGATAAAAAAAAGAAAAAAAAAATGAAATAAAGAATAAAATATTCATCTCGTTAAGGTGTCTCGTTTCTCGAGACGAGTTGAAAGAAAGGGCCACCAATCGATTCACGATTGTACGGATCGCGAGATAATTAGAACGAAGAACGTACTCTCTGATAATGCGTGGGAAGAAAACGTCCGTTGTTTCCACTGAGTGAGGAGAAGGTCTTTAAAATGAACGGAAGAGGGTTGGGCAGTCAGGAAAGTTATCCCTGGAGAGTCCACTCGTGTAGACAATCGGGATATGCCGATCAATTAAAGCCACGGCCCACGTTTCCTTTTCTTTTTTTTTTTTTTCTTCACTCCTTGACTCCTTGACTCTTCGATTCTTCCGTGTAGATAACCCTTCCCTTACCTTTCATATTTTATCTTTCATTTATCAACAATTGTACGTGTCATTTCAGAAGACATCCAATCATTTCAATACAAGAATAACGTTTTACATTTAATTTAATATGTATATCAATTATTATTAATCAAAATGTTAACTTCATCAAAATATGTTATTTTGTATATTTTCTTTTTTTTATATAAATTCATCATTGCTAATAATATTTATTTTTAGTTAATAAAAATAAATATATTTAAATGATATTATTAATTTTGTTGACAAATAATCTGTCAATGTTTGTATGTACACGATATTTAATAAAAGATGAAACATCATTTTTGTAGAAATAATGTTATAGAGATTATTTAGAATAATCATATATAATAATAATTAATATCATATTTTATATATATCACGAAAAAAGAAACAGATCATTTCCTCTCTGAGACATCCTGTATACATTTTTTGATTATGTTACGAATTTTTTTAAAAAATAACGAAATAATTACTAACAACTTTCATACATGAATCCATATACGGAAATTTTTATTTTGTTAATTACGTACGGTACGTAATAATGTGTGCGTGTGTATTAACTGGTCCAGTACTAATTAGAGAAATTCTTCAAATTGTTTTTCTACCAACTTTAATAAAGGCATTACAACATCGTAACCATTGATTATCGAACCCGTACGAAAAATTCTTGACATGCCCTAACACCAATTATGATCCTTCTTTCTACCATAAAGGTATCCTTTTTTCTTTTTTCTTTTTTTTTTGATTCAATCGGTATGTAATAAAAATGAACGAATACTTTTGTAAAGACACACACAGACAAAAAAAATTCCATTATGTTTTAAAGTCAGGTGAACATCAAAAACATACATTAACGACAATACAATAATGATTTATCATGATCCCCCTCCCCTCCTCTCCCCATGAGTAAAAACTGTTATTAAAGAAAGAATTCTGACAACACACGTATAACATGTTTCTGTAATTACCAAAAAGAATTATTTTCGGACACGAGTTCGACAAATTCTGTCGTAATTATTTTCTTTATCCATCATTCTAAATTTATAACACAATTACACAATCCATTCTGTGTAATATAAAGATACTACTACGCCCACGTATTGATGTCTTCGTTGTAATCAGACATAATTACGACCGAACGAATAAAACAAAAAGTATACGTTTGATAACATTACTGGTTTCATTTGTGCAACAAATTATTATCATTCGGGGATTGTGTGGAATATTTTTTAACACATAAAATAATAGAATATAATTTTTTATATTTATAATATAGGAATTATTTTTTTCCCCGAGTATAATGTGTATATTGTAAAAATTATACTGGATGATTCTTGAAACTGGAAACGGTTCGTTGTTCTATTATAAATAAAAATAGGAAGAAAAAAATAAAAAAGAAAAAATGATATAGATAAATATCATAAGTCATTCTACTTAATTATTTAATGACAAAATATTTTCGATCTCACATTTTTATTAGATTAAAAAATATTCAATTCTCGAAATAATCGTTAAAATATTAACAACAACAAAAATGTATTTTAATTTAAACAATACAAAATATTAATATAGTATAATACTGTTTATAATTTACCTTAAACGATTGTTAATTAATCGAAGAAAACGTATATTGTAGTTTAAAAGCACTGAACATGAATTTAACGTACCGTCTTCTTCGAAATCCAACAGTAAACTGACTCAATGTCAGTCTATGAAAGTTCTTTTATTGAATGTTGTTTATACGATTTTCCGAAGGTTATACGTGTATATAACGAACACATAATATATATATATATAATAAATAAAATTTAAAGATTATACATTTCTTATTTTAACGTTACTCAAACGTTTACGCAATTGTTTAAACTAAAATACATTTGATTTCAATTAAAATTGCGTATTACGTACACATAAATACTTTAATTAAATATATAATATACTTCAAAGTTTTATACCAACGCATAAAACTTTTTCAGATGACAAACATTTTCTATATATATATTATTTAATTAACTTGTTATAAAAACAGTCTTTCAAAATGAAATTTATTAAACACATAATTAATGTCTACTTAATATATTTATTCCTAAATTTTACTTCAACCTAAAACAAACTAATATCAATAGTTTTCATGGGGGGGGAGGGGAAAAAAAAATCTAATAAGTCTAATGGTGTACAATTTAAAAAAACACTCATCCCTGTATATACTTTAAGATATATTTCATATTTTATATTGATACATAATATATCATACTATTATTATCTTTTTTTCACAGAAAAAAAAAAAAAAACATAACAAAAAGAAAAATAAGTAAAATATAATTATAAAGTATTACAATTAAAACAAACACACCACAGTCAAAGGATTAAAATTAATAAATCTTTCGTTATCCAAATTTGCGATTAGAGATGCACATAGAGAAGAATAAACAAATCCAAAATAATAAATAATAAAAGAGGAAAGAAAAAATAAAAAATAATAATAAAGAACCGCCTTAAAGCTTTTGTTCATGCTATCAATGAACTCTACCCACGCGTATGTCCTTTCCATCGAGAATCTCCCAACGTGGTACGTACTTATATATGTATATATGTATCTTTACGTATGTAGGTGTCGTCGTTCTCACCTCGCATTTATATAGTTCCTAGTAATTGTACATGATATTATCTATTATTTAGCCATGGTCATCAAAACTAACGTTAGTCGTGCCCATATGGGTTGATCCAATGATTTCTAAGAAATAACTTTTATTTCCTTCCGGTATTTAATTATTTCAATACTGTGTGGACGCATATACGCGTTCACCGAAAGTAATACTTGTATACTAAGGACGCGTATAAGCGCTCAACAATTCTTTTTTTTTCTATTTTTCTTTTGCTTTTTATAATTCTATTCTATTCTTTTTCATTTTATTTTTGATCAAAATAATTCACGTTAGCAGACAAATTTTTATTCGAATTTTTCGATGATTATTGCAATCGTTAAGTCAAAGGGTTAAACTCGGTTTGTTTTTTTTTTTTTTGTAGAACAAACACATACATATGAATAAGTAAGTGTCTTGTGAAATATATATTTGCAAAAATAATGTAGCAATTATTTTAGACGTATATATTACAAGAGAAACGTCTACATGACGTCTGGCTCGTGCCTGCAGTGTGTATCATTGCACGTTAATTGCAACGTCCTATCTACCGGTCATGCTTATTACCGTTCGCGACAATGACCGAAGAGCAAGCAACATAATCGCGTTATCGACTCGAAACGTTTAAAGTCTAACGTTAATTCTCATTAAAATATGACGGCTCGTTAATTCGTTTTCTGATCTCTCTCAAGTAATTCTTTATCTTTTTCTGTTTTTTTTTTTTTTTTTTTTTTT
>NW_014569593.1:723598-727050 GCF_001313835.1 Polistes canadensis
AAAAAAAAAAAAACCGAATCCGGAAGTGAGATATTTGCGTGTCTTAGTTAGAGCAAAGACGATTTTTTTATAACATAGAAAGGGTTGACTCGATCGATCGTCTTTGTCTTCGTGTTTGTCTTCGTCATCATATTTGTCTTCGTCAGAGTTTGTACTAGGTAGTTGTTGTGTCGTATTTAACACGATGGGCTAACACTTTATTTTATATCGGCACGAAAATGGTCCTCTACTATACACGGGCCACCGGTTTTGTAGTTAGCTTGCTGCTATTTCGAGAACCACACCCGAGGACTTTTGCTCGACGTTGCACTCTATCGTTTCAAACGATGCACCAAACATCATCACCACCACTACTACTACCATCACCAACACCACCACTAACATCACACACAACGTGTTTCGATACGCGTCAAATCTTTATGTAATAAATTCACGTGCCACTCGATGATCATCGAAATGTTCCACATTTCATTTTTATTTGTTAACTATTACTTCTAATCGATACATTTATTTTTATCAAAAAAGAAAGAAAAAAAAGAAAGAAATAATCTGGGATTTGAATCGTTTACAAATCAAAATGTTTTAGTTCATTTTTAGAAATACATACTTGTGTTTGTCTTTTTGTAATAAATTTACGTGTCACTCGATGATCATCGAAATATTTCATTTCATTTTATTTGTTAATTATTACTTCTAATCGATACATTTTTTTTTTATTAAAAAAAAATAATAGTCTGGGATTTGAATCGTTTACAAATCAAAATATTTTAGTTCATTTTTAGAAATATATACTTGTCTCAGTCTTATGTAATAAATTTACGTGCCACTCGATGATCATCGAAATATTCCATTTCATTTTAATTGTTAATTATTACTTCTAATCGATACATTTTTTTCTTATTAAAAAAAAATAATAGTCTGGGATTTGAATCGTTTACAAATCAAAATATTTTAGTTCATTTTTAGAAATATATACTTGTGTCAGTTTTATGTAATAAATTCACGTGTCACTAACCATATTTTTTGTTTAAGTTCTTATCCTAATTAATATATTAAGTTTTACTAAAACAAAAAATGCACCTAAGATTTAATCTTGTATTTTTACTCTCTTTCTCTTTCTCTCTCTCTTTTATGGGTTCATAACGTATGAATCATTTCCATACTAATCATCTTCTCATAGTTATACAATACTATCAAATAGGTCGCGTATTTTTAACGCATTTGACTTTTACTTTAGATTTATCGATAGAAAACGTTTATTATAACTGAACAGTTAATAAAAACTCTTTTCCCTTGATTGAAAATAAAACTATTCATATATTTAAAAACAATATCATAGTTATGATAATTAAATCACATAGATTGTCAATTTTATGTTTTGACAGTAATTTTGAAAAATATTTATTCAGAACTTTTTTAATAACGCTATTACGAGAATTGCGAAATATAAAGACCAGATAACTATGATACGTCAAAGATCGTTAGACTTTCGTACGATAAATCGATCGATTTCTCAAGAACGAATAACCCAACGTATCAATAACAACAACAACAAAAAAGAAAAAAACATTAATCTTTTCCTCGTTTCGACACGATTTGTGATATCGCGTTCGAAATCGATATCATTCGATTAAAATCACACGTATAACATCATAAATGATAGAAAAAAGTATGATGACGAATACAACAAATGTTATTATACGTCATTAAAAGTTAACAAACGAGGAACAAAAAGGGTATAAACAATGTTACTTGAGAAAATTCGTAGTTCATTATATTATCCTAACGTAAATTAGCGATAATATTATCCTAGAGAATGATGATGATGATAATGATGATGATGATGATGGATAAATTTATACTTGCGACTACTTTCTCGTTCTTTCCTTTTCTTTTTCTTCTTCTTCTCGCGATCGCGATACGAAATGCCATAATTTCGTTCTAACTAACAATAAGAAAACCGTGTTACGTTTTAACCGTTATCCAATCCTCTTTTTACGCACACACACACACATACTTTCTTTCGTAAGAAAATGTAACAAGGCTAGAAGTGAGTTTATAGTTCATGGGTTTGTTTTTAAAAGAAATTCTCTATGAACGAATGTACAAACGGAAGGAAAGAAAATTATGAATTCTATGAAAATTGTTCTTAATTTTTCTTTATCCTGATCGTACTCTATAGAATTGTTTTCTTATCTTTCCGTATATATATATTTATATTTAATTATTTACTGTGAAATATAATTAACACCTATTTTCCACGATTGAACAAGACTAATACTACTAATACACTATCACCGGTAGTAAACGCGAGAAAAAAAACAAAGAAAAGATTAATAATAATAATAATAATAATAATAATAAATAATATCTAAAAATAAAAATAAAAATTAAAAAGAGTTACAAGATCACAACACCGTTATCATACCGATCTTCTTCTTTTTATTTTTATTTTTTTCGGACATGTACCGGTCTTCTTCTTCTACTTCTTTTTTTTTTTTTTTTCTTTTCGGTTTCTCCGTAATATTCTCTCTCAGGTAGATTACAGTTAAACCCTTGAAAGTTATTCCAGAAGAAAAAAAAAAAAGAAAAGAAAAGAATTTCGTCAGAAATTTTATTCGGCCTAAGGGCTAAAGGGCGTAGAATTTCGAACGGTAATAACAACCGGGTACCGTTATAATCAAAATTCTCTTTCCCCAAAGTTAATACGAATAACCATAACAATAACAACAATAATAATAATAAGAAGAATGTATTTTATGAAAGAACACGCGAAAATAAAACTCATCGAATCATTTTTCTTTTTCTTTTTTTTTTGTTCTAAGCACGTGAATTTAACCAATGACTTCTGACTTGGTGCAACCTCGAGACTGACCTTGGTGTTCACCTGTCAAGTACCTTGCCCCTTACTTACCTTACGGTAATGCGCTCCATTTCCCTATGCCCGCATACGGGAACGAGAGAACGCTGTTGACCTTCGCGTTCACCTCGCGAGCAAACACTCCACCACCATCACCACCACCACCACCACCACCATCAGCATCAGTAGCCAAACAAGCTAACTATTATTTTACTTCCATTTTAAGCAACACGAAACCAACTTAACCAACGATAGAAACAAACGTTCACTTTTTCTTTAGATCCAATTACCAATGAACGATATTATAATGGAAACCATAAAAGAGAGAATTTTTTGTTTAAAACATTCGTGCAACTGGTAATGTCAATTTTTAATTTGAAACTTATTATAATACGAGTCATGTAAACTGTTATTCGAAAAATATTGTTCAATGTAATCCTACGTCAGTGTCGAATTTTATGAATTAAACGAATGATTGTGTTCGGAATAATGGGTTTACGTTATATATTGTAAATTTTTAACATAAGTATTTCTATTGTGTATATATATATATATATATATATATATTCAAATAATATAATAAAATAATATC
>NW_014569593.1:727270-732285 GCF_001313835.1 Polistes canadensis
CATTTTACGTGGTATTACGATGTATAATTTATTATTTTTGAAAATGCAATTATCTGAAAAATTTTCAAACCTAATGTAATTAACCCTTTTATATTTATTTCTAATTGTAACATATAAATTTAATTAATTGTCTCAAAGATTTTCAAACTTAATGTAATTAACCCTCTTTTATATTTATTTCTAATTGTAACATATATAAATTTAATCAGAATTCAAAATATGTTACAAATCAAAAATGCATATATACATATGATACTAATGTGTCAACAGATACGAAGTATTAAAACAAAAATAAAAAAACAAGTACTAACCCATCGCCGTCGAGAGTAATGGCAGTATCGGCTAGGACTCGAAGGACAAGACCAACTGTTGCCCTTTCGTGACAATCGATACCTAACAGGCAACTTTCTTCTGCATCCTGTCGGCCCGTACAGGACACCACAACGAGATATCTCGTCCTTCCTGGATGCACCGACTCCAATTTCACCGCCTGAAACAACAAAGTTGACCATTTTTTTTTAATCTTCTCACTCTCTCTCTCTACATTTGTTTCCGGTCTAAATTATATATGAGTCGTTTATTTTGAAAGTGGCATAAGTCACTTTTTTTTTTAATTGAAAATGAAAAGATGCTGTTCAGTTGTAATTAGTGTTGCCATTAACTCGGTTATTTGTTTTTGTTGAAAAAATGACTTATGCCACTTTTCAAAATAAACGCGACTCATATATATAAAAAGAAAAGAAAAAAGGAGAGAGAAAAAAAGAAAGGAAAACCAGAGTAGTTAAAAAAGAAAAGAAAAGAAAAGAAAAAAAAAAAAAAAAAAGTTATTTCCTCGCAGAGATGATTTTTTCCCCCTAATCATTCGAGTAATAAAAAAGAAAAAGAAAAGTTATATTTAAAGGTCGACGACACGAAACGAAACGAAACGACATAACACACGCGACACCACGTTGCAAGGCAAGAATATGCAAGACGAGATATGCAAGACAAGATATGCAAGACGACGTCTTGGCGTCTGTGCAAAGTGAAATTGCACAACGATCACAAATAATCACCCATGTTAACTTCCTTCCATCGTCCTATTCCTTCTCTTACTTCCAATTAAAACTTTTTGTTTTATATATATATTTAATTTTTTTCTTCTTATTCTTATTCTTTTTCCTTCTACCTTTTCTAATCGATATTTAACTATCTATCGATCATTTATAATACTTTCATCAATAACAAGATACATTTATTTTATTTTCCAAGGGAGAAAAAGAGAAAGTCTTTATACATATCCTGTATTTCCAGTAGTATTTGTTTTTTTATTCTTCTTTCTTTCTTTTTCTTTCTTTCCATTTGACGATCTATGTAATAACTAAGAAAGTTACTAATAAATGATAATATCTCTCTCTCTCTCTCTCTCTCTCTCTTTTATTCCCTTTCCCTTACATTCTCTAGCCCCACTTATTACATTTCTTCTTATTATTATTATTATTATTATTTTTCATTTTATTCTCGAGATATATCCCCGGATGGTAAAATTGTTTCCCGGTTTTCTTTCGCAATCCGAGGATAATTGCAGAGGACGAGAAAAGGAAGAAAAAGAAAAAGAGAGAGAGAGAGAGAGAGAGAGAGAGAGAGAGAGAGAGAGAACTGTTCAGTATCGGCTGTTAGGTTCGATCATTCGCGTAATAAGTCGGAAGATATCGCATAAATAAAGGCTGGGGGCTTTGATTGGTCTCTCGGTGTAAACGTAACTCTCTCTCTCTCTCTCTCTCTCTCTCTCTCTCTCTCTCTCTCTTTTTCTCTCGTGCAGTTCGGTGAACGACTTCTTCAAGAGAATATTTTCACGAACTCGAATGGCGAAATAAGAGGGCAGGTACAGACAGAAAATCGTTTATCGGTTTACTCGGAACACTCAGCATTTCGATCAATATGACTCATACAAAATATATTTTTTCTTTTTTTTTTCGTTCCACTTCCTTCGTGAGAGGAATTTCAACGTAAGAAAATAACAAATAAAAAATAAAAAGAAAAAAAAAAAAAAAATATAATTTATGTATTTTCTTCAGTAAAAACAAAAGTGCATTAGAAAAAAAAAGACACATAATGCAATCGAACAACGCGTATACGAATTATTACGCGAGATGATGTTAGTGTGTGTGTATATGAAATATAATACGATAATTTATTAAATTGTTTATCTTAATTGAATATCATTATAATTAATTTCTTAACGTTATTTACTTACGTTTATTTACGGTATTTCTCATATAACTATGTTACATTATGAAATAGTAAAACCATTAGAAATTGGAGGTATATATATATAGGTATATATCAACAAATTGTTGTTAGATATGAAACGAAATTATATTTGAAGAAAGATACGTGAAAGTTGCGAGCCAGTCTTAATAAGGAAAGATATATTGATCTATTACTACTACTACTACTACTACTACTATTATAATACTATTCGTTTAAAAAGATTAGAGATAGGATAGGTTCAAAGGAAATGATTGAAATAATCAAAATGAATCTTTAGATTAATAATCTTTCAGAACGTTCGTTTCTTATTTCATTCGTTCTCGTTCTATCTTACGCAAGAGTAAAATCAAATCGAATCGTAAATTTCATCTATACGAACGTTTTATTAACCCGTTCGGAGTGCTGAATACTCTTTTAATTGGAAAAAAAGAAGAAGAAAAAAAAAAACAAGAAAATTTTCTTTCTTGCTACCATAATACCCAATCGAGAGTTGCTAAATTTATTGCAGTTCATGGTTTTAGAAAAGAAAAAGAAAAAAAGAAAATTGATGTTTCAATGACGAGGGGTATTAATTCTTGTCTTCTTAACTTAACATCATTTTTGTTTTAATTCAAATATTGCAACGAGTCATGTTAATAATTTTCGGACGGTTGCATCAAACGCACACATGTATGTTGTGTGCAACTACTTAAATGCAACTACTGAAGATAGTATAGTGTGAATAAAAAAAGAAAAATAAAAGAGAAAAGAGAAAAGAAAATGAAATGAAAAATAAAATCAAATAAAATGTTGCAACATTGAGATGAGAATGATCGTTGGGTTGGTTCGAAGGATGCTGAAAACTAGTCGGGGACACGGTGAACTGCTTGCGTCCAGCCGCATGGATAACGTTCCTTCAAGTTCTCCGATTACAACGGCGCAATTAGGCGCGAATGATTCTCAGGTGCGGCTTTAAAGAAATAAATAAAAAAAAAAAAAAAAAAAAAAAAAAAAAAAAAGAAAGAGAGAGAAAGAGAGATGTAACCCCAAGAGCGTACTACAAACTTTGAATAAAACCGGTTTGGTCTTTCTTACAATTATTTTTTTCTTCTTCTTCTTTTTTTTCCAAATTTCATAATTTGTTAAACGAATGATATTCAATTCAAACAAAAAATTTTGTTTCGCGTTGAAAATTGATTGGTAAAAATTGAATTACGATTAGTTAAATAAAAAACACATATATATATATATACACGATAAACATATTTATTGTTAGTAAAATATATATAAGAAAAAAATGATATAATTTTTTTATTATGTTTAATAATAAACACATCAATTTATAATATTTTGGCTGTCAAATTATTTTGTTCGTAACGTATACGTTGAAACTATAAAATGTACCGTCGTATAACGAATAAATAATTATATCGATGCCAATTACAATGCCAATTACAAGATGCCAACTATTATTTCCCACTAACCCCCTCCCTTAATTCGGGTTTGATTTATCGTTAATAAAAATATCACTTGGCAAAGAAACGAGATTCAGAAATATACCGAAAATGGTACACGTGGCACGAAACGTATTAAATAAACGATTCTAATATATAATCCTGGATATGTAACCCACAATTTCCAACTATTCCTCAACTTCTCTCACAATTTAATCTTTTAGATAAAAAAAAAAAAACTTCTAATAAATCATACGTGAAAATCTTTTTTTCTTTTTTCGTTTTGCTTCTTTATCTAAAACCAAGGAAATATTTTAACGAGAAAGAGAAAGAGTGTATGATATATCAATGACCATTAATATTTCGATTAAGAAAATAGAAAAATAAAGAAAAACAGCACGAAATGTAGTTATCTCCTGCAAAGAAGCAAAAAAAAAGAAAAAGAAAGAAAAATAGGCGTTATAGGAAACGGAAGATAACCAATGATTTCTCGGCTGAACGAACATCGACCTAACAATTTCATTTTAATTTTCAAAGCGTTTTCCTGATTGCCGATTAATAAACGTGCGATGGTGCACGAAGACACGAAATGTAGATAATAACATACACATATATATATACATTTATACGTATATACACGTATACTATCAATCAAAAAGTTTGTGTACACGTATTTGTATATGAAATATATAATATCTTAACAATATTGGAACTTATGTGTTTTTTCCAGATATTTTATTTGCACATAAATACATACATACATACATGCATGCAATAATATATGCATGCATTGTCTTGAATTAAAAAAAAAGAAGAAAAATCATTAAGAATGAAAATATTTATATTCGAGAGGGCGAAAGTGAATACCACTCCGTTCGAAATAAAATTCTATCGAGAAAACGATCATCATAGTGTAATTGAAAAAGGGAAAGGCGGAAAAAGGCCGTTTAATTTGGTACACCTTCTTGCATCTTTTATCGTATAATAAACAATCAACCAACAACCAGGAAAAAGAGAAAAGGTACAAACGGTGTAATAGGTTATTAATTAAATATTCATTCGAAAATCGTTTCCTGCCAATTTTTATTACCTCTACTAATTTCTTTTTTTTTTTTCGTCTTATCCTCTTTATTTTTTTCTTGTCTTTTTTTTCTTAGTTAGTGAAAGATATATCGAGAATATTGCGTATTAAAAAGCAAACACATACATATACGTAACGAATAATATATTCTTTTGAATCACGCGAGAAAATAATTGTAGAAAAATTACACATATTGGTTTTTTTTTAAGAAAAATATTAAAAAAGAATAAGAAAAAAAAAGGATATAT
>NW_014569593.1:732441-735088 GCF_001313835.1 Polistes canadensis
TGAAAACTTGAATGAAAGAATTGATAAAATATAATAAAGTTAATTAAAGGAATTAAGCAATTTTATTTAATTTATTATAATGATATATTTACCTGTTTATCAAAACCATGTCTTGTTGATTTAAATAATAACTTTATTCTGCCCATTGAATAAAATTTAAAAGGCTGCAGTATACTGACTGTACAAGGGTAGCAAAATCAATAGTTTCTTAATTGAAAACTTGAATGAAAGAATTGATAAAATATAAACTGTCTCTAATTTATTTAATTTGAATTTAAATTGAAAGTTGAAATACTTTTATTTATTTATTAGACGATAATACCCTAAGAATTTAAAAAAATATATATATATATATATATAAAAATATATAAATGCGTTTACGAAGAAGGAAAGTAGAAATGAAAGTCAACTAAGTTTCTTCCGCGGTGGACGTACCGTTTATGGGATAATTAATTCGAACAATCTCACTTAAATATATATATATGATATATATGTGTGCGTACAAAGTAACAACGTCAAAGAAGAAAGAGATGGAAGAACAGGGGGGAAAGGGGGAGGGAGAAGAGATACACTTCCACTTCCGGGCCTCGTAATTACCCGCACTTAACCCCATTAAACGATTAATTAGTCGGGCTCGTGACTTCTTATGGGATATACCATGAAACATTTCATTTCCTCCGACAATGGTGATTGGCTACACAAAAATATTCGAAAGGGGTAAGACAGGAAATGGCGCGAATTTTAAATATATATATATATATATATATATATATATATATATATATAAAAAGTTTAATTTTGATGTAACTATTAAGCTGAAATAACGTGTAAACTAATAGATTTAGCGAAAAATTATAAGAGACCTTTTTTGTAGAGCGTTAAATTCTCCATAAAAATATGTATGAATCATCATGATAGATCCATTTATTCCTGAATAATAAAATTCTAAATAACGAATAAGGAAATTTCTCTCATATTATTTCCATAAGAAACTTAGATTGAAATGCGGACTATCTTAGAGTTGATATTAAGAGCTCAAATTTTCAGAGAATTTTTTTTTATAGATTTGGAAGCTTTTGAGTCCCTGGGAGCCAAGAAATTTGAAAACACCTCTGTTAAGGACCACCCTAATATATATTTATATATATATTTCTTTCTCTTTCTATTTCTTTATTAATTTCTCCTTCGAATGAAAGATTACGTGAACACAAGGATAATATAATATAATCATTGGTCAAGTTCAAGTAAGATTTCTCCTCTTCGTGGAGATGAACATTCATGCTGGATCACTATCACTATCATCATCATTACTAATATTAGAAACACACACTGGGTTGTTACATGACACGTACGAGAAATTTCGATCTCACTTTATATTAGATTGAAAGTAAACGTCGATTCATCGATCATGGTTTTTTCTCTTGTTAGAAGAAAAAGAAAAAAAAAACCAAAAGGGGGCAAAAAGAAAAATTTCCTATCGTTTAATTGTTTCAATTAAATACTTTTCGATACAATAAATTGCCAACTTTAGCGGTTTCTTTTGAAAAGAAAACTAATTGACATAACTCGTTGGAAAAAAGAAAAGGTGGGAGAGGGAGGGGAGGGGGGGGGGAAACAAACAAGAAGAAAAATAACAATTTCGTGAGAATTTTCTAAATGACATACGGTTTAAAAGATAAAAGTGGTTATAAATTAGGCGAGTGAAAGTTCGGTCAGTGGCATTAGCAACCGCCATAACTCTCTCGTATTTATTCGAATAACTTTATTTACAAGGCAGGCCTCTTCTATCCTTTGTCGCACGTATCTTATTAATACAACCTAATAATTAACGATATCACTAAAGTGTAAAGTAAATTAATAATAAAGGTAATTACGTAGAGACGAGATTACTCGAAAGTTATGGAAATAATTATTTTTTCTGTTTTTTTTTTTTTCCATTATCACGACACGTGTTTAATTCGGCTTAGTAACCGCGTCAAACTTTCCCCATAAATCGGATACCGAATCTTGTTATCTCTTTCTTTCTTCTTTTATTTTTTCTTTTTTTTTTTTTTTTAATTGGGGATGACGACGAGTAAATAAACTCGTAATTTAAAAAACAACGAAAGTGAAATTAAACACGGTACACGGTGGTATTGTTTTTTTTTTTTTTATATTAATGAATACACTTAGCCATTAGTTTCGAATAAAACGATTTCAATGTATTATAACACGGTTGAAGAAATGAACGGAAAAACATCCACTTACACGGTACTTTCGTTTTCAATTTAAAACGATCAAATACGAACAAAAATTACATTAATATATTGTTTTTACTTTTTATTGAATTATGCTATATATATTATTAATAAATATATGATATGTGTGGAATATTCCAATTAAACGATTTCAATTTATTTAACAAATTTATATTGAGATAACTTATCAATCGTATCAAGCGAAAAAATGATATCTATATAAATATTATATTTAAGATTCCTAATAATCTTAGAACTACAAACTTATTTGTTTAACCTTCAAACTACAAAGTTTTCTATATAGTCCTAAAAACTGTTCTGATAGCAATAATCAGACTTTTAAGTATATGAATTTTTTTTTTTTTTTCATGCCAAAGAGAATGGTGAAGAGCAAATTCAATTTGACTAAA
>NW_014569593.1:735386-741292 GCF_001313835.1 Polistes canadensis
AAAAAAAAAAAAAAAAAAAAAAAAAAAAAAAAACCAACAACACGCAACGATAATTTACATATTGGTCTTTTCTAAAGAATCAAACGATTTATGTACATACACAATTCAAAGTATTGTCCCGTGACGAAGTTCTACGTCAGATCAATATCTCTTGATCTTTCGTTGCTCTGTTTATACACGATCTAACGTTTCTCTCTTAGCAAACGTAAGTTCACTTAGGTATCGAACGTTACCTGCATAATCGTATGACATAGAGCGACCCACTTACATACATCCATACATATATTCATATATTCATACATACGTACATATATTCATACATTTCACATACATCCATACATACACATTCATACATATATTCATGTATACGTACATATATCCATACATTTCACATACATCCATACATACACATCCATACATATATTCATACATACGTACATACATATATATGTATAACTATATATGCATATATATATGAAGGTACGTATACGCACATTTATACATCCATACATGCACGTATTCATACATGATACGTATACATACATACATACGCTTGTTTCGTAGATAGACGTGCCTTGTAACAAGGAGATATATGAAACACATGTCTGTGTACCGAGATATCGAGATACAAGATCGCTAGGAGACTCATACAATCTATCTCTATCAATCTTTCTTCTATCTATCTGTCTTCCTTTATCTTTTAGTTTCCTATATACGACAAGATCGAGGTAGAATTTGTTCTATTCTTTATCGTTCATCAAACGTTACTAATTATTAAAGGTTTACGTTAATACGCAAGCCACGAATTAGTCAGTTCAGGTTGATAACTCAACCTACAAATTTAGTTGAAATCTTAACTCTTTACAAAACTAGGTGTTACCCTTAAAACTCTCTTGTTAGGGATTACCTCTACAAATTATGAACAATAACAACAACAATATATATATATATATATGGACAGTTTATTTTGAAAGTGGTGTAAGTTCATTTTCTGGTGTTTAGAGAAAATTAAAGGTTTGCATATTGGTTAATTTAAAAATATTCATTAATTATATCAAGTTTAATAATTTATCGATATGTAATTTGATTATATACATTACTTTTAGGATAATTTAACTAAAATAATGTATATTTATAGGGTGCAAATGGACTTATACCAATTTCAAAATAAACGGTCATATAATTGGACCTTATGTTAACAGGGTTGAAGAAAATTCATGAAAATTTACATTGCAATGAAATCTACGAGAATAATAATTTTCTCTGTCTCACTCTCTCTCTCTATCTCCTCTTTCTTCCTCACTCCAGTTTATATCTAATATTTATTATTATTATTTTTTTGTTTATATATATAGGGTGTCCCACATAACTCTAGTCACGATTTTTCAAGTACTTGTGATAACCTGAACAAAAAAATACTTTAAACACAAGTTGATTTGTTTTGATTGACTATACATTGCAAAAAAAAAGTCCGAATAAAATTTTTTATACTTATAGCAAGCGCATCTTAATTATTTTTATATTAAATTAAAGTACACTCTTTTGTCTACGCGTAGAATATCATATCGAGTTATAAATTTAGCATTTAAACGTCATTAAATGTCATAGAATGCAATGCTGTAAATTGTGCATCTTTGCAATTTCTTTGAAAAGTTTTGGTAAATATTTTTTCTACTAGAAGTGAATAAATTTTATTAAAACTTATATTAAATTAAAGAACACTCTTTTGTCTAAGCGTAGAATAATTTGTAGAGTTATGAAAATCAAATGTAAAGTGCAGAAAATGTCTATGAATCCAATACCGTGAAGTGTGCATCTTTGCAATTTCTTTGAAAAGTTTCGGTAAATATTTTTTATACTAAAAGAGTGAATAGATTTTAATGATTTTTATATAAAATTAAAGTACACTCTTTTGTCTACGCGCAGAATACCTTTTCGAGTTATAAATCGATTTGCAAAGGTTTAGAAAATGTTAGAGAATGCAATGCTGTAAATTTTGTCAATTTTGCCATTTTTTTGAAACGTTTCGGTAAATATTTTTAAATTGTGTGTGTACAAAACATAGAAATTTTTGTAAGAAATTAAACACGGACTAATTATTATGCATAAAAAAATTTACATTAAATTAAACACGAATTACGTGATATCTCATTTCTTTTTTTCTTTTTCCAAAAATGGACTTACACCACTTGTAAAATAAACGGTCCATATATAAATTCTTCATTCGTCATAGCATTTAGAGATAAGATTTGCCAATGGGAGTACTTTCTCGACCACCCTGACGATGAAGTCAGCTAGCTAGCTAGCTAGCTAGCTACCCGAGGAGTCTATTCAATATCAAAGAACTCGAGGAGATGGCATTTTATACGCCGTAAAAGTGGCTCGTTACACGCCCACGAGATAATCGAGTCATCGAACGGGGTCCACGGAAAATAACAAGAACAAAAAGATGAAACAACCAAAACAACCAAAACAACAATAAAAAGAAGAATAAGAATAAGAAGCTTCGTCGTCGTCCTACGTGTCGAAGCTGTCGCCGAGAAAAAGAGAGAAAGAGAAAGAATGAGAAAAGGGAAGGAAGGGAAAGGGGTAAAAGAAAGAGATGAAAGAAAGAAAGAAAGAGAAGGAAGGAAGAAAGGAGTTTGCGACGAGCCCGGGGCGTAACTCGCAGTTAGAACCGAGGACGATAACATCTCCAGACGGTCATTCCTCCTGTACTCAGACGGTACTCGTAGAGAGGTTAGGAGAATGCATCAACAAGGAGCAAGACGAAGATCAAAATGAAGATGAAGATCAAGAAGAATAAGAGAACCAACAAAAAATACAAAGTGAGAAGAAAACAAGGATAACGACGAGAAGGAAGAAGGATGAGATGAGATGGTGTTGATGGTGGTGGTGGTAATGGAGGGGCTAGGGGGTGAGGGGGTGGTCGTTTACGAGGAATATATTTTTTTCTCTTCTCTCATTTGGCTGTTCTCGCGAGGTGACCTTGAACAGGGCTACCACCGAGCCCGAGTAGATAGAGAATTAACATCGGTCGAGTTAACCAAGGTCACTCACGTGTTGTTCAAAAAGATCTTTCATCAAAGGAAATAAAAAACAAAGAAATAATGTTACTTCTACAGTTGATGTCGTCCCCCACTCCCACCCTCAATTCCTGTTGTTTGGCTCACATCGTAGGAAGAAAATCATGTCGAGTGTCACTACTCGTTATTCAGTTAGAAAAATGAAATAATTAGTTAGACTGTACGATTATTTTTCGTCGAGTCACATTCAACTCAACATTGAATTAATGGGAACTGACTACTGGTTTTGCATAGTCACCTTTAGTTTGCTGCTATTCGGGGTGAGGGAAGGGGAGGTGGATTGAGCCTATAATTTGATCTTATTTTCGAAGAGTTGAAATAAATAATTGACTGTTGTTAATTATCTATGACAGTAAATTGCACTTTAATTCTAATAAAATTGAACAGAAGAAGAAGAAGAAAAATGGAAAGGGAATTTTTTGTAGAAAAATGTTTTTCTTCGTCACGATATTGTTAAGGTGATTCTCTTAAACCTCCTCCCACACCTCCACCCCCATACTCTCAGAAGAGTCACACGAGAATCCCATGAGAATTGCAACGTGAATATAATCCTTCCTCGTGATACGTGAAAGTGATCTCTATCCTTTTCTTACTTTATTGTTAATCTCGTTGAACTCTAAAGTTAAAGAAGAAACGAATATGTGTGTGGATGTGCGTGTGTGTGTGTGTGTGTGTGTTTATGGATAATAAAAGACAACGATAGAATTCACGAGAATCGATTATTATACCCTCGTCGTTAACTCTTACCATCTAATTAACGAATATTCCAATGACCCACTTTCCATTCTGACCAATATCTTTCCCGAACGAGCACACAATGGCTCTTTACAACAGCTAACCAATAAAATCTTTTAAAAGGAGAGAGATTTTTTTGTTGTAAAACTAATCGATCGAGCGTGCTAAAAAAAGAAAGAAAAAAAAGCAGATCTAGCAACGAAATGAAATATTTCTAACTAATTAACGAACGAACGAACGAACGAAGAATAAAAATAACCAAGAGATCATGGAATCCAAGATGATGATCCACTTTTCACGGTAATTCGATTAACAGGATTTTATCTATTTTAAAAAAAGGATGCAACGAAAAGAAAAGAAGAAAAAAGTCTCCGTTTCCTTGCTAAAAGAAAAAAATACGACTCTTGGACTAATTCTTTGGTACTTTACAAAAAAAAAAAGAAAAGAAAAAAAAAGAAAAAGGAAACGAGAGGACCTTGAGTAAGTGTTCTCTCTTTCTTCTTCACGGAGGAAAGGAACTTATAGTATTTTTTATATATAGATACCGGTTTGTGGGCGTCTCGGTAAAAAGAACTTCCGTACGAGTACCAAACGACACGACACCACCATCACCACCATTATTCGAATCTTTTTTTATCGATATAGGTATTCTTAAAAGAAAACCCTTAAAAATAATTAAAAAAAATAAAGTCGAACGTTTGTGAGGATGTTGTGGCTGACTCAATACGAATTTCTTTCACCAAATATGGTTCCCCTTCCTACGCTTGTTCGAAAGTTACTCTTTCTCTTTTTAAAGAATGCAAACGAGAATTAAAAAAATATATATAAAAAAAAGAATTAAAAAAAGAAAAAAAAAAACAAACCAACTAGAAAGAGATCGTTTTATTTTCTCATACAAAAAAGAAGGAAAAAAAACACACGCGTTTCCCTTCGAAGATCGAGTACACTTTGGGCGTTTAAAAAACAATTAAATCAATCGAAAGAGAGAGAGAGAGAGAGAGAGAGAGAGAGAGAGAGAGAGAGAGAACAAATTCGCGTGTTATTTTTGTTCAGAATCTCTGGAAGGGAATGAATCACACAACTTGGGGTAACGTGTTTGACTACACAGGTAGATTTGAAAAGATTTTCTTCTTCTTTCTCTTTCTCTCTTTGTAATTATTTTTTTTTTTTTTTTCGAAAAGAGATGAAAAACAGACAACCTCCTCCTGTTCGCGGTCTTCTACCGAAATGCAAATAATGACGCACAGTGGTCTGAGGATTTTTTTTCTGTTTTTTTTTTTTCTTTTTTTTCAAATCCTAAGTGAAATAATTCTTCTTCTTTAAACGTAAGTAACAATATAAAAGTTCAACGTACTATTATTACTACTTGCTAACTACGTTTGTTGTTAGAAGAAACCGTTTAAGCTCCGGAAATTGCTACTGAGAAAATATTGGAAATAAAAAAGAATGATAAAGAAAGGATCTCTCTCTCTCTCTTTCTCTTTGTTGCTAAGTTGCATTGTTTGTTTCGTAACGAGAATATTGAAATTGTATATTTCGCAGTTAGAAAAAAACTATAAAAGATATTAGAAAATGAAAGGTGATGATTAATTGATTTTAATTCTAAACCTTTGACGTATATAAATGCACGTACGTACTTACATACACACACACCACACACATATACACACATAGACACATTTATATATAGTTGCAACGGTCACGCGATTGCACGAGATACTCGACCTTGATCGAGGAGTGCATAAAATAATGATGCACGCTCCTGGTCTCTCTAGTCATCATCCACTTGTCAGTATCTCCCTTTTATAACAAAACCCCATAGAAGATATTAGACCGAGATCACGAAACATACAAACTTCGTGTAATTAATTAATAACTCATAAATATTAAAATAGTATATAAAATGAAAATAAATATAAAAATATATAATATATAAAAAAAATATAAAACTTAAAATATAAAAAAAAGAGAACGACATTAAAATAGATAAATAAACAACGAATACTAGTCGTTCCCCCTTTTTTTTTTTCCATCGGTAGCATCATCATCGACGATGAACTACGACGATGAAAAGAATATAAAAAA
>NW_014569593.1:743252-744262 GCF_001313835.1 Polistes canadensis
TATATAATATATATACATATATAATATGTATATAATATATATACATATATAATATGTATATAATACATATAATACATATTAAATAATAAATAATATCATATATATGACGTTTATATATAAATATATGATGTTTTAATCAGTGATTTAAAAAGTATACTACAAAGAAATACTGATACAAGCTTTTGTATTACTTTGATTAAAATAATATTGATTTCGGTTGAGATATGAATTTATTTTGTTATTCTCTAACACAAATCTCCAGATTCGTTGAGTTTAACGAACGAAATCTAAACTTTTGACCGTTAGTGTACATACCACCACCTACCCACTTACATACTTCATTGCTACCGATTAGAACATTCCTCCGAGAGTCATCTTCAATCTCTTGAGGTTGATAACGGGACGACTCGAAAGTACTTGGGTTGTTTTAAATGATGATCGAGGAGTTAAGTACGGTAATTCGCGAAAGGAAAAAAAAAAATGAAGTGAAATGCACATAAGCGTAATTTAAATAATAGGTCTTTCCACTCGAGCAAAATGAAATAACGATTTATCTATCAAATCGAAATAATTAATTTGTCACCTCATTCTCATCCAACATATAAACACCCCCCCTCCACCACCACCACCACCACCACCACCCCCACTTGTTTCTATCTCACTCTTTTCCTGTCTATCTGTCTATCGTTGGTGGTCTTCACATTAATCATGTTGACTCTCTCGAACGTGCATGCTGAGCTCACCTTAGTCATTACACAATACCGTTACGAATTTCCTTCGTTCAACTCTGGGAACATGATTAAAGCGTTCAAGAAGAGTGTACCTGCCTATCGTCGAATAAACGAACGACGATGCGTTATGTGTTCGACGATATAAGCTTCCTTCTTCTCACGCGAACGTTGCACGCGAGCAAGTAGATTTTAATCGACGTTTAACGATTACCCCTAAGGATCGTTGAAAAATTAACAAATTAAAAATTCTAGAAATATCGAAAATTATTATTTAACTTT
>NW_014569593.1:745326-752934 GCF_001313835.1 Polistes canadensis
AATTTGTATGCATAATTATTCTAAAGATCGGAGAAAACAGGTTTAGTTTATATAGAAAAATTATATATAACTAAAAATCCAATATTATTATTTTTATATTCCTAAGAGTGTAAACGAATTAAAGTGAATTTAAAAATTGTAGAGATATAGAAAATGATTATTCAACTCTCTTATAATCCTGTATAAGGTTTAGTTTATATAGAATAATTATATAACTAGAAATCAAATATTATTACTTTTATATTCCTAAATGTGAATGAATTAAAGTGAATTTGTATGCATAATTATTCTAAAGATCGAAGAAAACATTTTTAAATTATATTGTAGAGATATAGAAAATTATTATTTAATCCTCTATAACCGTAAAATTTGTATAATTGTATGATTAATATTGCAAAAGAAAAATTATATAAACTTGGAATCAATTACTATTCATTTTAAAAAGCTTAAGTGTAAACGAATTAAATTGAATTCGTATGTTTGTGTGATTATGTAAAAAGAAAAATTATATAACTTGGAATCGATAAATATTAACTTTTAAAATGCTGAGTGAAAACGAATGAAACACCATTTTACAAATACTACTTCGATATTCTAACAAATAAATTAAAATTGAAGTTAAACGATAAATCTTTTCTTTTTTTTTTTTTGTATGTACCAAAATAATACAAAATTTTGGTACATACAAAAAACATTCGAAACGTAAAAGAATTGCAACTACTGTCTTATATCTTTCTATTTCTTTCTATCAATTAAAATTTTTGTTCTCACTCGCCCACATGTTTCTAGAACACACCGGTTGGTCAACGAGTTTTTACGGATAACCAATAAGTGGATCAGGTGGAACGGAATGCCCTGGAAGGAGGTGTTCTAAACATCCGTGAACTGCAATCGTGCCTTCCTCCTTCTCGAGCAGGTTTCCCCTGTTGAACATGCAGTTGTGGTTTGACGTTCCTTAAATGCATTACATCGTATATCGCACGTCCAAGATAGGCCGAAGGAAAAAAAAAAAAAGAAAAATATCAGAATCTTCTCTCTTTCCTTCTATAAAAATCAGTGTTACACTAACAATTTTCTATATCATTTCTCTTTTACTTGTTTTATTCTCTAAGAAATAGTAAAAAATAAAGAAAATATGTATTACCATCGATTTGAGAAACGACGATAGAGATAAAGTTACTATATCAAGAATAAAAATGAATAACGTTGTTGGCACGTATTACGACGATGATCCCCCCAGTTCTTCATCTTACGTAGATGGAAATTTCACTTATGCGAGTATATCAGCGAAAGTGCCGACTGAATCACGGTAAAAGTTACGTTATTACATCTACACATATATATAAAACCCATACGATACATTCAACCCGATTATCATTCCGTTGTACGATGAACTGCATTTACTTAGTAGAAAAAAACAAAAAAAAATGTAAATATATAAAACAAAAGTAAGTGAATCTCAGCCAACCAGCAAGCAAGAGAAAAAACAATTCGTGTTTTACTGTATTTTATATAAAATTAAAATATAACAATTATTGTAAGATCCTCTATTAACTTCAAATAATAATGATAATAAAAAACTGATATAATAAACATAATTCTTAATACAGAGAGTGAGAAAAGTTTTTGTTTTTTTCTCATTCTATCTTTTTTACTTGTCTCCCTTGTGCCAGCTATACTAACCTGAATCACGAAACAGCATGATCCCACGTCCTGGATCGTATCTTCCACGGTTTTCTCTCTCTTTCTCTCTCTCCCTCTCTCCCTTTCATTCTTTCTTATACACATGCCACTTTACTCGCGCAATCGCAATCGCTTTTTGCAACGGGATTATGTCACGCGAAAGCGCAACTCGCGCATATTTTGACACCCGGTTTTCCGTTGCGCAAAGGAAGCACAAAATATATAACAGATATAATACACGAGTAATCGTGTAAACCGAAAAATGACCAGTAAAAAGAAATCCGTAACATATTTTCTTTTTTCTTTTTTTTTTTTTTATTTTATTTTCTTTCCTTTACTTTTTTTTTTTAAGCTGCTGGTGCTGTGCTACCACAAGAAGAAATATTCCAGAACTCGATCTTTTTATTCTCGAGAACAACAACAAAGAAGAAGATGAAGATGAAGATGAAGAAGAAGATGAAGAAAACAGGAGATGATGTTTTTTCTTCTGGTTCTGTTCTTTTTCTTATTCTTTTTATTTTTCTTCTTTATGTCTAACTCATCGTCGACCATGACCGATTACTTTCGATACGATACACACCGTATATATATATTGTCGTAATATCTCTTGGGGAAGTACGCAACAACCTACTCTAATGGTAAAAAGGAAACGAAATTGCACAGAGAAATCTTTCGTAATCTACCGGTGTAATGATCGAGAATGACCATGACTATATGAACCGTGATAGATTAACGGAGATAGAAAGTTTCCTCCCAAAAAAAAAACCGAACTAAGGAACGAACGAACGAACAAACAAAAACAAGATTCGGACAAAACAACAAATCTTAGGGAAAAAAAAAAAGGTGTGAGAAAAATATATTGATTTTAATATAAAAATATATGACAAATTATATTACAAAGTATTATTATATTAGAAAAATAATCATTGTATTTTTATTATATCTTTGACGTTAATGCAAATATTCTTGCTAGAGACTGTGTTTTTATTATTTTATATAACAATAAAATATTATATCTCGTAATATCAAATTAATATCATATTTGAAAGAGTTTAACATTAGATTTTGACACACCAGTCAAAATGACTGATTCTATAATGACTGGTTTATTTTGTTTCCCCACCTCCCACCCTATTCCTCCTTTCCTCCTTCCTTCCTTCCTTCCTTTTCTATTATATACCTTTTTTTAAAGATCAATCATTTTAACTGGTTGCTTAATATTTATTCTCGATAATTTGGATGTTAATAATCCTACAGAAAATATTTCTGCGTATTAAGAATCAAAAAGCTTTACATTACAAATGAATATAAATTAATATAAAATTAACAATATAAAAACTAGTACGAATATTTCTTTAACTGTATGGCTGTATGATATTTATAATGTACCGAGGACAAAACATATAATACACACACACACACACACACACACACACATATATATATTTATATATACATATATTTATCTGTTTCGCTCTCGTTTCATAACGTTACAACGTCGTGTACGGTGGCTGGCTACCATACGCGATTGTAATTTACCATAGGCGTCCATGTAAATCGTCGTACGACTTTTGCAACGAGGACAAAAGGAAAGGGAGAGCGTGTACCGTTGTAATCTCTCTCGTAAGTCGACCGGTTACATCGTTTTCTTACTCGGAATCATCCGTTAACGTTCTGTTTAAGGAATTTACGTAAGCAACTGGACGAGTCGGACGAGAAAAAAAAATAAATTGAAGAGAAAATATTCGAACGAAATGATATTAAAATATATCTTATCAACTAATACATTTCTATCTATCTATCTATCTATCTATCTATTTACCTATCTATCTTATTCTTTATTTCTTTCACGATTTATATACGTAGCTGTCAAAGTCACGTGTAGCGTGCAACAGACACGAGTCATTTTCTACGTCACGTTTCCCTCACCGTGACGAAAGTATGCCAAAGCGACTAACATACATTAGAATGCAAACTCGATGCAACTTTGTAAAAGAGAATTTATTTCTTTTTTTCTTTTTTATTACTCTTTCCTTCTTTTGATTCTTTGTTATTAAAAAATATATAAAAAAAAAAAAAAAAGAAATAAACAATCGTAGTATCGTAAGAAAACGATGAACGAAACGTTGAGTATAGGAAACAAAAAAAAATAGAAAAGGAAAAAAAGGATTGTCCTAATGTTAGATTAATCGTTTATTTATTTGGATTACCAAAAAAAAAAAAAAAAAAAAAAAAAWAAAACAATTAGTTGTTTCTCTCGTCCAAAAATAAAATTCTTATCATAGGGAATTTGGACATCAAAAAAAGAAATAGAACTTAATTTTGATAAGTTGGACGTTATCGTTAAATACACATATACATGAATGTATTTCGTAATATAAAAATAATAATAAAATAAAAATTACCACTTGTTGAAGAAATCCCAATAAAAGGACGAAACGTCCAACTTATCAAAATTATGTTCTACTGCTTTTTTTTGATATCCAAATTCCATAAAATAAAACACTTACGAAATTTTCTCGAATAAACGCGAGCTTGGTATTACTTTATTATTATACTTTGCCGCCGTGTCACACATTTGTGAACGATTACGTCTCCGGTGAGGTGCGTTTGCGAATTCCCGGCATCCTGCTCGAGTGAAGGTGAACAGGTAACACGACTAAGAAAGCTTAAGACACATCGGAACATTACCTGGTGTTTCATACACCACCAGTTTTAACTGTGTAAATGTTATAGTAAATGTATACCCTCCTATATATATACGTATGTGTGCGTATGTGTATGCTTGATTGTGTATATTATGTACATATGAGTTTTGCGTTGTTGGTACGTACGTATGGTACGACTTGTTAAACGCGAACGTTCACTTTGTGCTATCCGGCCATTAGATAAGAAAAAGCATTTAAAACTTACGGTACCGTGGCTTACGAATACGCGAGGGATGGTTAATAAGGGGAAAAAGGGGGAAAGGAGGGTTGGTAAGAAAAACGAAGAAGAGTCCTCGATGATACGATAAACTCCTTTGCTCGGTTATTTTCTTCTTTTTTTTTCTTTCTTTTTTCATTTACCCGAAGATCAAAGCCGTACGCATAAATTACTCCTATCCCCCTTTCCTGCGATAAATCCTAACGTTATTTTTTCGAAAAACACAAATGTACGTTTATTTCTATAAGACGATAATAGATGAGAATGAGAATAAGATAAAGAAATATATAAAAGAACGTGTAACAGAAAATTACGAAAAAAAAAAAAAGAAATAAAATAAACGTGTAACAGAAAATTACGAGAAAGAAGAAAGAAAGAAAAAAAAAATAAATTCTTTGCTTATTAAGATAAAACGAATACGTGAGGATTTTTTCCGTACGAATATATTATTATAATATAAAGAAAAAGAAAAAACCGGTCAGTACTGATAATAATGAATTTAAAAAAAAATAAACAGAAAATCATAATACTAATAATAATAATAATAAAGTAAGAAAATGATAGAGATAAGATCGAGTATGGCAAAGGGAATATTATCGGTCAGCGTAATTAATCGACGTGATTCGATACGAGGAGTAGTTAAAATAAAGCGTTTGTGGTATTATATCGGGTCGTTTAACATCGCGTTTAGGTTTAAAAACAGGTTCCCTATGGAGGAAACGCGTTTTCTCTAAAGGTGCTATAATCAACTACGACGACAACGACGACGATTGAAAACCTGGATCACGAATATGCGTTACGAAGCTGGAGTCTGAATGGTTACCTGAATGCCCGTGCTACGAGATAGAATAAAATAGGAGTCAGCAAACCAACGCGGATAAGGAAATTTACAACGTGTCTATGTGTATGTGCATGTATGTATTATGTCTGTGTGTGTGTGTATCTCTCTCTTTCTCTGTGTCGAGCTCAACTAAAAATTCCAACTAAAGGAAATTTAAACGTACTAGGAAGTATTTCTGAAACACGTATACATACATACATAGATACACACGAATAAGGAACAAATGAGATAGTTCTTGGTCTGCTTAAAATCATCCAATTTATATATATGTGTGTGTGTGTGTGTAAAAATGTTAAGATTCACATGGTCGCTTGTGTGACGTATATCCAAAATATTAATGTATAAGAATAAACCCAAATATTCGATCTTTTATAATAATAAATTAAAATTAAAAACTGAAGAATATAAAGCAAAAAAAAAAAAAAGAGATCCATTATAAAATAGACAAACTAAATACAAAGTTTTCATTGAAATTGAAAAATATTTGACACACGTTGTTGTCCATGTGAATCTTCTGACATTTTTCTATTTTGATCTTGTGATTACGTGGTGGCCCGTAAAACAGTTTGATTTTCACTATCCTGTCAGCAATAAGAAAATAAAACTCGACACCCCTTGGAATACGGCACTGGTTATACTTCATCAAAGGTTTGACTCTTTGATCTTTTTTGATCTTTCAATTGGGGATGACGAGTTAACTCATTGGTGGCAGTACAATACTTTGAAATGTACGATGCAAATTCATTTAAATTCACATTATAAGTGTTTTTTAATTATTTATTAAAGAATATATATATTTTTAATCTCTCTAACTTTTTAAATAATCTGTGCATAAAACACAAATTGTTACTTTAAGTATTTAATTGTATTATAGGGAAAGAAAAAAAAACAGTAAGAAAATATTTGAGCTATGGGTAAATTAGGTTTCCCCACTTAAAAGGTTAATACTATATTGCTTATTTTTTTTTAACCGTACTGGCGCCTGAAAGCTATTGAACCTCTAGGCCGGTGCCTCTTGTGACTGTTAGTTTAAAAGCCAATGTATATCTTCTATTTATAAATGACCGGCCTTTAACAAAAGTTATATCTTTTACAGTTAAATGCTATTATATTATGTTGCACGCGGTAATCTAACTCAAACGTTACCAGGTTAAATGTTAGCTGTAACGTGTCTATTTTTCTTTTTTTAGCAACAACATACTTATTGCTTATGTTTGATTTCAAAGTATTTTAGTACAGTATATTTTGTAAGAAAATGTTCAACGTTAACTGTAAGACTCTAATTGTTTTGATGAACGACTAAGCTTAAATCAAATAGGAAAGATTGTTACTATCATGATCAATAATAGGATTCATCAGATGCATCTGATGAATTTATCTACTAGAATGATTTGAATGCTAATGAATAGAAAAACAAAAAAGGAAATGTAAGAAATACCTTGGAAATAATTTCAAGTAAAGAAAGAAGTGATGATTTCTTATTGTTCTTGAACACGTGTCTCATTAAAAAATACATTTTTTTAAATATTTAAATAAATTCATACGGAATTCTCTTTGTACGAAGTGACTTACGTGTCGTAAGATTAAAAAAAGAAAAGAAAGAAAAAAAAATGCAAGCTTCGTTTAGTTTAGTTTAGAAGATTATCTTGAATGCTTTGCTCCTTCTTCTTATTGTTTACTTGACATATTCCCGAAGAGACTACGTGCTTAATTAGAAAACTTAAAATAGAAATAACGTGTGTTTATTTAGTCATTTTATTTGATAACATCATCTCTAAGCGAATATTTACCGCTTCCTCGAGATAAAATATGTTATATGTACATTGTAAGATTAAGATATATCTCCAAAGAAAGAATGAAAAAAAAAAAAGAAAAAAAGTATTACGCAGCCGTACAAAGCAAAATGAACACACGTGTGTTTCAACAAATAGAAAATTAAATTGCAATTATATAAAACAATGTTTCTAATTATGTCATACGTAAAAAAACAATCAAATCAATGAAAACTTCAATTGGTTGTATGTTGGTTCTTGCATTTGCATTTAAGTATCCAACAATAATAAACTAAAATTTGAAATTAAAGAATATAAAGCTAAAAGAGATCCATTATAAAATAGAGAAACTAAATACAAAGTTTTTATTGAAATTGAAAAATCCGA
>NW_014569593.1:753211-755626 GCF_001313835.1 Polistes canadensis
ATAGAGAAACTAAATACAAAGTTTTTATTGAAATTGAAAAATCCGATATTTAAGTTTATACTCGGTTGTTTGTTGGTTCTTGCATTTGCGTTGAAGTATCCAACAATAACAAATTAAAATTTAAAATTAAAGAATATAAAGCTAAAAGAGATCCATTATAAAATAGAGAAACTAAATACAAAGATTTCATTCAAATTAAAAAATCCAACATTCGAGTTCACACTTGATTACTTCTTGGTTCTTGCATTTGCGTTGAAGTATTCAACAATAATAAGTTAAAGTTTAGAATTGAAGTATATAAAAGGTAGAGGTGGTCCATTATAAAAGGAAAGAGAGAGACTAAAATTTCCTTTCGTTATCCAATTGCTCGTCGAAAGTTGTGAACGTGTTGGTGCAAGGGAAACAAAATGAATTTTCATGAGGCGACCTGGCCTGCTGGCAGCCAGGGCTGGCTAGCTAGCTAGCTGTTCAGTACTCTCGAACGATAAGTCGAGCGTGTAACAGAGAACAGAAAGAAGAGAGAAAGAGATAATGGGGGGAAAAAAGGGGGTACGGGGAGAGGAGGTTAACTGGAGAACTCAAGAAAGAGACGAAGGTAGCCAGAAGCCAGTCGTAAAACTCGTTTTATCTCCTTCGAGTGGCTCGCGGTAGCCTAGTTTCGATCGGCGAACATCGAAATTGAAATTGCGCCTTCTCGATGTGTGGTTTTTTTTATCTTATTTCTTTTTTTTTTTTTTTTTTGTCTTTTTCCTTTATTTCTTACCATCCTTTTATTTTCTTTTTTTTTCTCTCCCCCCCCTGCTACTACGTCTATCTTTGTTTCTATAAGTTTTTATTCTTCCTTTTTTTTTTTTATTTATCTATCTATTTAGAATAATTTTCTAAACGATAACACATGCATTGAACCTACCCATTTTTCAATTGGGAATCATTCGAAATTAAAAAGGCAAGTTTTTATATTACGGGCGCATATATACGTCCAATGAAAACAATCCGTGTTGGACTAAGGGGACGCATATATATGCTGATCAATTTTTATTTTTTTTTTTACCTATTAATACCACCATCATCACTATATTGATTGGAAATTCTTGTATTGTTTTTATCTAAATAGCATAAGGATTAGCAATAAAACCATTTCGTTTCTCCAACGATTGGAAAATTGTTTTTTTTTTAGACATCATAGAAATATAAACGCTTATTGAGGATAGAAGAAGAAATGATCATCTTCGCGAAGCTTATGTAAGAGTTCCACGAATCGATTCTATTCGATTCGATTCGATTTCAAGGGTCACGGTCAAACAATTTCGCTTATTTGAAATCTCGAAAGAAAGAAAAAGAAAAAGAAAAGAAAAGAAAAAAAGATCGTTCTCGCGTTTACAACGAACGATTTTATTATCACTCGTTTTTAAAACTACGACCTCTGTTATATACGAAACCCCGGAAAAGCAAAGTCGCGGCCGTTGTGATACTACTACGCGAACGAACGCGTGGGTTAACGATAATTTATCGCGATTGTTCCATTCGCATAAGTTTATCTCATTATTCGAATTTAAAACGTATAATAATAGTAATAATATGATACGAGAGAGAGGGAGACAGATATATCATCTATTTATTTATCTATTTATTTATTTATTTACAACAACTGTGGCAAATCTAGAAAATTTAAAAGATATATTTATTATTCTTCCTAATAAAAAGAAAATCATACATACACACACACACAACCAAAATATTTCAATATACGAGCGAATAAACTATATATAGATGTATGTATACACTTATACTGTTATGTAATACATAAGCAAGATCGTAAAAGCCTACAAGTTAGATACTTAAGATCGAAGATCGCTCATGCGGATACAAGTTGATCCGAAATTAATGAAAATTTATGAAAGACGAAGAACTCGAGGTGAATGCACACGAATATACGAATACGAATACGACTACGAACACAACGACTATGCAGCAACAGCAGCATCACCACCGGAAGTGGATAAGCAAGAAGAGAAGTTTAATGGTCTTCGAGGTCGCTGACACTTTACGCATAAAAGGAACTTGCCCGAAGGCAAAGTTGTTGGTACGTTCGAGTCGTAAGTTTAAGTGCAAGGCATAAAAAGTAACGGGGCCCCTCTACCCCTCCCCCTGCCCCTGCCCCCTCATCCCTACCCACCTTACCTCCCCCTTCCATCCTACTTCTTCTCCCTTTCTGAAAAGCAGTCGTCGAAACGACCTGTAGCGAATCGTACGTCCCCCTTACCTCGTTATCCTTGTAAGGGACCAGTTTCGCGTTCTTCTCGTATTCTCGAGAGAAGTTTACTTACCGATCGACGATCTCGAATGATAAACTGAGGTATGAATTTTTCTACGATTTTAAAATGACCGGGAAAAATTTTAACGAAAGATAAACAA
>NW_014569593.1:756651-760301 GCF_001313835.1 Polistes canadensis
GAAAAATTTTAACGAAAGACAAACAATAAAAATAAGGATCTTTATAGGAAGAAACGTATTCACCCAAAGTATAGTTACTACTACTGCAACTCGAAGATAACGAGGGTGGCAAATAATCAAGATTGAATTCTTCTACGATGATAAAATAATCGTGAAAAATTTTAACGATAGACAAAAAAGAATAAGAAGGAACTCTATAGGATGAACAAACGTTTTAAACACTCTAAGCATATAACTATTACTATTACTACTACTCGAACATAACGAGGATGGCAAATAATCACAAACGAATTTTTCTACGATGATAAAAATTGTATCTAAAGACAAAAATAAAAAGAATGAATTCTATACGACGAACAAACATTTTAAACACCCTAAAAACATAGTACTACTACTACTATAACGAAGAAAAAACGAGGGCGGCAAATAATCAAGAGTGGGTCGAGGTTGACACTTAAAACCGTAAGAAGCCTCCCGTTATTTCGCGAATGTACTATATATCACTCAAAGAAAGAACGAACCCGTGTCAAGGTTGACTCCCCCTACTCCCCCACCCCAAGCAAGTTAAGAACTGGACTTTCCTTCCACCCCCTTCTTGACCATCGTACCCTCACAGTCTCTTAAGCAGAGTTTCTGTTCTTTTTCTTTTCATTTTCGAAAGTTTGAATAACCGATGCGTAGGAGTAAGTTGCTAGTAAAACAAAAACAAAAGAAGAACAAAAAAAAAGAAAATCAGTTTTATCGTCGTTCGTGATTGCGTGTGTCCATGTCCGTGTTAGTGTCAGTGTTAAAGTGTTAGTGTCTCTGTGTCGTCATCGTCTCATGTTTATTCGCAAAGCACGACCGGAAGTACTCGTTTCTCATCGGCCGCGACCTCGTTGTTGTTGCTGTTGCCTTCCACGACGCGACCCCATAGTATAAAACATACAACATAAAACATATGCGAGTCGCCTTTAGCCCACTTATTCGTCGACCAGACCAGAACAGACCAGACCAGACCAGACGACGACGATCCCACGTGAAAAATTCCAGGTCGGTGTGCTGCTTCCTTGGTTCTTCGGTACTTCGAAAATAATTCATCGATAAAATGATCCTCGATTAATCCTAAAACGTGATTAACACTAAACTACTTCTTCTGATGCTAAACCTAATACGTATTTCGATCAAATTGTTTGTGTCTAATATAAATTCGTAAAAAAAAACAAACAAAAATGCAATTTAAGGGGCACACCTAGTGTGAAATTTGGAAAAAATTTATTATTTTTGTTTGCATATTTTGATAGTCTATATCTTTCAAAATAACTTACTGAAATTTTAAATAAATATTTTAAATAGTTTTAGAGTTACAGTCTTCTAAAGAGTAGCCGCTCAGGGATTAGGAAACAATTATGTTATCTTTGAACGCGTTTTTCTTAAAACTACATTTTTCAGATTGGCTGTAGTTGTAACTCGAAGAAAAATCATTCGATCGTTTTAATTTTTTTTTTTTTTAAATTATATTCTTTAATTATGTATAAATATATCCTCTAAATTTATTATAATATTTCATGCAGTAGTTTTCATGAAAAAAAATTCCCAAAAATCACCATTTGTTTAGGCGGTCACACTAGGTAGGTGTGCCCCTTAAAACACGTTTAATTTATATTAATCATACTATGTAAATATAAACAATAATATATATTTTTCATTATACATACACACCATTGATTACAAATATTATATTCTATATTCAAATAAATCATTTTGATTATACAAATATACATATGAATAACCCTATTGTCGAAAAGTGTTCGAAAAGTTATAGTAGAATAACGTTTTTTTTAAAAATTGACTCTATTTATAAGATAGTGAAAACTTATGACTGTAATAAAAATGATGTTATATTGACTTATGAACATAACTATCAAGTTGCTGAGGAAGTCTCAAATAGAGACGAAACGTTHAACGGATAAATATWGTGTTCATCTTAATTAAACCCGTCCAAAAAACAACTTCCCTAAGAGTAAACTTCGTAATAATATTAATAGATTTTGGATAAGAAAAAAAATCTTGATTATATTAACCTATCGTTAAAGTTTCTATCGTTAATAAAATTTCTCTATTTATCTAATACCAAAAAAATGGTTCAATAAAAAGAATTCTTTTGAACGAGACGCGAATTAAATCGTAATTTGAAGTAAAACATTTTAACAAATGCTCAGCAACTAACAGCTGTTTAACAACGCTTCCGAACGATACCTATAATTTTCTTCCCCTTCCCTTTAACTCCCACTTTTTTCAGCTACGTGCACGAAATAGCGAAACGTTTAAAAGACTGCAATTTCGGAATTCCTGACTCGAGCAATGGCAAACAGTAGTAAAATATCTAACATCATAGATAGTTATAGAATGATATCGGTAACGATTTATCAAACAAGAACGACAGATCAGCCAAAGAGACCATGCCCACCGCATTGCTACTTGCCAATTTCCCCCCTCATCCTCCTCCTCCCTCCTCCCTCCTCCTTTCCCTCTTTCCCTCTTCACACTCACCCCTTTGAAGAATATCAGATGCACGTGGTGGCGGTTACGATCTCGAGAAAACAACGTCGTCGTTGATAGTTGTCATAGTCGTTAACTGCACTTTACATTACGTGCATATACTTACGCGTTTACATAGATACACATATATACACACACATATATTTTAAATATCTAACAAAATTACACCGTAACTTTAATCGCGCGCGCGAATTGCGCAAATGTACAGTTCGTTCGATCGTTAAGAAATATATTTTGTCACGTACACATAACCATCCGATGCACGTCAAACTTTATTTCTTTTCTCTCTCTCTCTCTCTCTCTCTCTCTCTCTCTCTCTCACTCTCATTTTTTATTTTATTTTCTGATAAATAACGTTACCACGAATAATGTATCTATCCATTGCCAATCATCATGGCCAAAAATTTCATCGGAATTAACGATTACGTACTTTTCTTTTTTTTTTTATATATATTTCGGTATTATAGGCTACTCTTTTTTTTTTATCATGGTGGTAGTAAGTATATAAGTGTAACAATACCTTTTATACCACGCGATTATTATTATATTTTTTGTTTTAAATGTTTTTAAATGAAACAAAGAGAAGCCACGTGCGACTCGTCCCCAAGGAAGATATTATTTTTTTATCCTTTTTTTTTTTGTTTAAAATGATTAAAATGTAAATTGAAAATCAAAGGTGGGAGGAAGAGATAGTAAAATAATACGAACCATCTTCAAGGTTTCTTCCGGTCTCAAAAGATAAAACATGGACTGCAAATGTTGCTGAATATCGCATCCTGCAGCGGATACTCTCCTCGAGGGTCGGGCCCTTTCGTTCGGTGGTAAAACTAGGGCCGCACCTTTCCCTGCGAAGTAACATTCGCTCAGGCTGTAACAGAAAAAGTAAGAACGACATTTGTCAATGGAATAAACAAATGAAAGAACACAAAATTAGAAATAAATTTAATCAAGATTTTTTCGAATCACTTTATATATAAAAATATTATATATTTTTTATATATTTATATATAATTTTTTTATATAAATATAATATAGTATTTGGAGTATTGTATAATATTAGGTATATAGTATTATCTAGTAGTATTATATATAGTATAGTATCATTTGTC
>NW_014569593.1:761482-762944 GCF_001313835.1 Polistes canadensis
TCTCTCTCTCTCTCTCTCTCTCTCTCTCTCTCTCTCTCTCTTTTTCATTTTCTTACAAGATAAGAAATAACGATTCGCTTCTTTACTTAACACTACTCGAAAATAATTATACGTACAAGTTCAAGGTTTATCGTTGAACGAACGAACGAACTAACTAACTAACGAAGTTGTAATTTGATAAGAGAACGCACTAATTGATCGTTAATATCGTAATTAAAAGAAATAGATTCTATATCTATATAATGTTAACATATTATTGATTATATCGATTTGATAAACGTAATAGAGATAAATAAAACCTTGACGCTAATTAAATCGTATTATCGTTAAAAATTTATAAATAAGAAATTTGAAAAGAGAAATTAGGAAGAAATTCTATAGAAAATTTTCGAAAATGTTCGCATAACTTTAACGACAAAGGGGGTCTTGACCTTCTAAAGATATTACTATAGAAGATATGCGACAGACGACGATGGAGCTCGCGAGATAATTAAGGAACGCAAAGTTGGCACGAAGAGATGAAGAAGAGAAGAAGAAGGTGCATATACAACACAACATATGTGCACGGAATAGAATAACCTTACAAACGTTTTCAAACGGAGTAGTAGCTTTAGATTCAGCAGATGTGCACTAACATATATATATATATATATATATATATATATATATATATATATTACAATGCATGTGCATATATTATACATATATATGTACACATACACACATATACGCGAATATGCGACAGCATTCGTCAAGAGTAAAGAAAATGTTCTTCTCTTTTTCTTTTTTTAAACTAGATGCCCTTGTAAGGACTCACCCATTGACGGGGATACACGAACGAAAAAAAAAATAAAAAGGGAGGGGGATAAAAAGAAGAAGAATGTTTGAAAAGGATTTAAACAGGCAAAGAGAGGAGTAGCAGTTTCTCGAATCTCCGTTCTTCTTGTCCGTTCAACACAACAACAACAACAACAAAACACAACGCACAAAGGGATTTCTTACCTGTCCACGTAGCCGTTCAGGCAAATAACTGGGACCCCTGCTTTCGTTGCTGCAGGGGTTTCTTCTACAGGTTTCTCCGTAATGGTGGTAACACGAAAAAAACGATTGCCCTATATATTCGCCAAAATTTCTATCTCCTATCTATCTATCTATCTATCTCTCTCTCTCTCTCTACTACCCCTTCCCATCTAACCCAAACCTTCTTCTTTATCTTCTCTCTTCTTTATTTTTTATTTTCTTTCTAAAATATATCTCCCGAGAGAGTCTCTCTCTCTCTCTCTCTACCTGAGTCGTCGTCGTTGTCGTCTCTTCGAGAAGAGAGGGTTTAAAAAATAAAAAAATAAAAAAGAATGAGAAGGATGCAAAGAAGAGACGATGGTAAAAAGAAAAGATGTGCTGCGTCTTGTTTACGATCTATATATATATATATATATATATATACACAAACACACACATGTTA
>NW_014569593.1:763648-767740 GCF_001313835.1 Polistes canadensis
ATATATATATATATACACAAACACACACATGTTAGCTGGCATCGTTGGTCCGTATTATTAGCTGAGAGAAAGAAAGAGAAAGAGGTAACCTCTCTCTCCCTCTCTCTCTCTCTCCCTCTCTCTCTCTCTCTCTAACTCTTTCTATCTCTCTCTCTCTTGTTGGATAGATATTACACATGCTTTTACAACATTTATACAAAGAGAGAAATGAGGAAAGAAATATATAGGAGAATAAAAAGGGGGAGAAAAAAAAAAAGAAACAAAAGAAATTTTTAATAAAAGAAGAAAGTGTTGTTGCTTCAATGGAACACCTAGAGATCATCGTGCTCTAATTTTTTGGAACATGTAGATTGTAGAACGTGATAAATGGTGGTAGTGGTAGTGGTGGTGGTACTGCTGTTAATACTCTCTTTCTACCTTTCTCTTTCTACCCTTTCTCCCATTCTCCATCTTTTCTATATTTCGTGTTCTTTCTCTTTTATAATCGTAATTTCTTCTTTAAAGTGATAATATACACTTTGTGTGTGTCGTGTTCGTCATCGTCATCGTCGTCAACGATGATGCCGAGCAACGAAACGCGAAATAACCGTCGTATATAAATCCACGTTTAAATTTAGTTTAACACACGCGTCAGAATCTTCCTCGAAATCGCGTATAGACACGAACACGTATACATACAAACTCTGAAAGAGAGAGAGAGAGAGAGAGAGAAGGAAGAAACTATACGTGTTTCTTTTCCTATTTATCTAAAATTTTTACGAATAACGGACGAGTACACGAAAAAAGTGTGCACGTTTCTTTTTTTCTCTCTGAAAACTAATTGAAAACACTTGACACACGTGAAAACTTTGATTTTGTAATTTTGTTTCTTTTCAACAGTAAGACAAGAAAATTGTCTAGACACCTGTCAGACCAATTTTTCTTCAATTCTTTCCATCACTCTATTCGAACTCTTTAAATACTCGTTAAAATGATACAACAAGTCAACAATTTTATACCGTTAACTAACTTATCTTCGTAAAGATTATGTCCGTGTTTTAACTCTTTGGGGGATAAAGGTGAGATTAAAAGTGTCCCACTACTCCTCACCTTTTTGATGCACCGTAATACATGGTGGGACTTTTTTCTTTTTTAAATCCCACTTCGAAATATTGCAATAGCTGCTGCATGCGTACAACAGGGTTTATATTTACGTATAACAATTGTTAATATCTACAACAAATGTTACAAATGTAATTAATTTATTATTCTTACTGTTTTTTTATACATTATATGATATCATTAAAAAAAAATATACAAATATTTGTATGAATTAAATTTCAATCAAATTTTTATGCAACACATTAGAATTATTTTATTATTTGAAATTCTGCATATCGCAAAGATGATTAAAAGAAAGATTAAAAAGTTTCAATTAAGATTTTACATATTACTACAATAAATATCATTTTCGTTTGATTATCGGTACACCTTGCATCCTTGTATAATATTTACATCGCAAATTTCTGCAGGTAGAAATCTAACTTATTGCAATGCGAGACCTGTTGGTAATAGAACAGTCAGATAAATAGATAAAAAGAAAGAGAGAAATAGATAGATAGATAGAGATAAAGTTTGCTTCTATTCGTAAAGAAACGATTTTCTTGTTTCCTAACTGGGACAAATGTGTTAACTTTGGTTGCAAATAAATAAATAAAAAAAAAAGAAAGACAGATGTGAGTTGAGATATTGGCGATCTCTCCCTATCGGAAATCGCCTGATTGTGAGTTATGTCTCTCGTGAATTGTTGCACAGTCAAGACGATAAATCTTGTCCTTCTTAAATCGCTTTCAAACATTTCAAAAGATCAACCAAACCTAAACGAAAATTTCTTCGAAATATCATCATCATCCATGCTCATAAACGAATTAGATATTTCTTTCGGTTGGTTGGTTGGTTGTTTGATTGTGTTAGTTATATTTTTTTTCCTTTTTTTTTTTTTCAAATCACCTACACATTTAACTCAAGGAAGCGGATTATTTTTTGGGTTTCGCTAACCCAGTTTCTTCGATCTTTTTTTTTTTTTCTTTCCTTTCTTTCTTTCTTTCTTTCTTCGTTGTTTTATTTGCATTTTATTATTCATGTGGGTTTGAATTTTAAAGTAGTCGACAATGGGACTATCTCGGAACGATTCTCGCAGATCCGTTAGAGAATTTCGAAACGAGGCGAATGAAAATGGGTAAAGAGAGGAAGAAAGGGTAAAAGAAAAAGCAGAAGAAGAAGAAGAAGAAGGAACGAAAAAAAAAAAGAAAAAAGGGGAAAAAAAGTATGTTTATCGCGGTCAGCGTTCGCAAATTGGACTGGCGCCGAATATGCCGGGATCGTTGTTGGGATAAAGGAAGACAAGAAATAATAAAAAGAAGAATAAGAGAATAAAGTGAAATAAGAATAAGAATAAGAATAAGATAGGACTAACCCGGCCTCTCCTTGCAAAGTGCCCATCTCCGTTAAGAGTCCATAAAATCCGAACGAACGTGACCGGCCAATCAAAATCTTTTATCTCTCTCTCTCTCTTTCTCTCTTCTTATCCTTCATACTCTCGACATAATAATATGCGATGATGATTCTGTACTGGATGACGTCATTCGAAATATTATGCGATAGATGTAAGCAAATGTAAACAGACAAATATATATCCAAATATATATATATATTTTTTTTCTTTTCTTTTCTTTGGTCGAACCAACAAAATATATTTGAACTTTTACAGAGAAGATGAATTAAAAAAAAAGATTCTTCTTTTATTTTTATTTTTTTTTTCTCGTTGAACGCGTGATAAGTATACAGAATTATTAACGAGTCAAAATAATTTACATGCTTCGTGCGTTTATATATTTTATACGTATGCAAATTATATACGTTTATATTAATTAAATAAATAAATGTTATAGAACACTTTTCAAAGATATTCGTCAGAGTTATATTTAATTGACGCAATATTATAAACGATCCAATGTTTCTCAACAATATTGTCGAATAATCGAAGTTCAAAAAGTGTTTCAAATCAAAATTATCAATAATTAAACGAAATATCACTGATTGTATGATCGTTTAATAATAAATTATACGAAAATACGTAAGCAATTTTATTAATTTACTCTATTACCTGTTTACTCTCTCTCTCTCTCTGGAGTTAATAAAATTAGATAAAGTATAAATGACTCGATTTAATGATTTAAAATTATACTACGAAATAATAATAAAAAAAAAAAAAAGAAAAAATAATCAAAAATAAACGCTAATAAACTTCTGGCGTTTGCTTATTAGTAAAAAAAAAAAAAAAAAATAAACTAAAAAAGAAAAGTACTTTACGGTAAATTTAATGAACGTTTCAATCTCGATCTTGCATAAACATGCACGTATGTAAATACCACAACATAAAATGTTGGATATTTTATCGCACCCCTTTTGCTTGAAATATTTGCTTTCTTTCTCTTTCTCTTTCTCTCTCTCTCTCATTCTACAACATTTTTCCTCGTAAACTGTAATTAACATCGATAGAATTGATTAAACCGTGGCACGCGTTATAATAAGATAATATTTCATGATTATTACACAAACAATTTCTATCTCGTTAATTAATAAATTAATATTTGTTGTTGTTGTTGTTGTTGTTATCTTTTCTTTCCGCGTATTTCTTTTATTTTTTTTTGCTTACATTTTTCTAGCTACAAGATAGTGGAGAAAGAAGGAAAATAAAAAGAAATATCTGCGTTAAATAATCAGGAGAAATTAATGATTGTTGTTGTTGTTGTTGTTGTTATAATAGATGAGGGGGATGAACTTTCATCTTATTGTTAGTGATTTGACGAAGTCAAACGAGGAACATAATCTTGTAAAGTGTGTCACGTACCGGTACCACCCAGAGACACTACTGCTTTTGTTATGACAATTCCCATCTCTTCTAGTGCGTGCAACCGTAACAATGATAATAACGATCTTTATCTCTCTCTATCTCTCTCTCTCTCTCTCTCTATCTATCTATCTATCTCTCTTTCTCTTTCTACGAATGTAATGTGCATTTACAGGATGCACCGAATAACGTGAATCTAT
>NW_014569593.1:768621-769834 GCF_001313835.1 Polistes canadensis
AAATAAAATAAAAATGATTGTACGCGTGTTAATAATTATTTTTCTAATATTCGAGAAAAACAATTACCCCTCACCTCCCACCCACCCCAAAATACAAAACTGTTTAGAAGTATTACACAAAATTGATTTACTTAAGATATAACGAAGTACAGTATATACAAAAAAAAAATCTCAATTAAGTATTTTGTTAATCTGAAAATTCGTACCGATTTCCAAACTGAATGACTTGACCCGATATAGGGTTGCAACTAACACTTTAAAAAACCCTAGAATCTAAAAACAACAAACAGAAAAAAGAAAAAAATATACAAAGAATAAAATGGCATATTACTTATCGTTGCTTGAGGTTATTGTCCGCGCGTTAGTTGAGAATCTGAGAAAAGGAATGGAAAAGAAAATAAGAGAAAAAGAAATAAAGAAACAAAGAAATAAAGAAAAGGGAATGAATTCAAACACGGACAACGGTCATTAACTTAGTATCGACTCTAGAAGGAAGATAAGAAAACCGGTGGGTTCCTTGAGTTCAAACGCGTGTATATGTATACGTATATCCGCGTTCCAGAAATATTAATGTCCAACTCTTTTAACGTAAATGTGAGTATACATATATGTAACATATATCTATGTATATATGTATGTATGTATGCACACTCGTGGTTTACTTCTATCTTCGTTTATACGAGAACCACGAAGAAGAAAATGAAAAAGAAGAAGAGAAGAAGATGAACGAAAGATGGCGAGATGTTTAAAATGAGCACGGGTTGTTTGCTAACGCAATAAATGACGAAAATGATGAGATAATTCTCATCTAATTTATCGATACTCTAACACTCTTTCGATATCTCGAAATTTTCTTTACGTTTACGCTCGTCACCAAGTAATGATGCACAATTAATTTAATCGTTGCTAGAAAGTGATTATGATAATGGTGGGAAAGGGGAAGGGAATTGATCTATATGATTTTTTTTTTCTGGTCAGAGAAATCCCATTATAAATACACACATTCTTATTCGCACTTAATAAAAAAAAATTATTGAACGTTAATCGAGTTCGTAAATATATATATATATATATATATATATATTTATATGGAAAAAGATACTATCTCATCATTGATAAATTATTAATTCGAGTATGCATATAATTTTTTTTGCGCATACATTTACATGTGATTTAATATATTTGAATTTCTTTTTATTCGTCATTCAAATAT
>NW_014569593.1:770844-772052 GCF_001313835.1 Polistes canadensis
ATTATTATTTTTTTTTTATTATTATTATTATTATTATTATCATTATTATTACTATTATTATTAGTTCATCTCGATTAATAATTAATATAAGTATTTTGATTAAATTAAACACGATAGAGAAAGTGTTCGTCAATATCTTTAACGATAAGAAAAAAGAGAAAATTCGAGAGGAAAGGGAAACACGTATATATACAGGAAACGGATTATTTTATTTGTTTTCTTTTTCATTTCTTCGAGATACCTTTTCGCCATGGTCGATCTTGCACTTCATGAAACTAAGAAGATTGACTATCTCGACTCGTCGTCATAGTCATCGTCGAGAGGGCTCGTATTCTCATTCCCGGTAGACTTTCTTCGTAAGGATATATGTATTTATGACTCTAAGCGACCTTTTCTCTTTATTTCTTCCTATTTTTTCTCTCATTTCACCTAGCTATATCGTAGATTCTCACGTTACTCGAGGGAGAGTGAAAAAAAATGAAAGAAAGAGAGAGAGAGAGTGAGAGAGAGAGAGAGACAAGAAACCTTTCACGAAAATGAGATGGTTGCCTAAACTTACGTAATAATAAACCATCATCAAGAGAAAATGAGAAATGAAATTACGGAAAGAATAATTCATTAAATTAATGATGCATTCATTAATGGTACGTACAAATAATTTTAATTTTTTTTTCTCCCCTCCCAAAAAAGTGTCTTCGTTAATCGAGTTTATTGAATATGACACACAACACAACTTCTCCTTCTTCTCTTTTCAATTTGTATCAAATATTCAAATCATTTTATATTGTAGCAATAAACGTTTCAAACGTGATTAAGAACCTATTTTTGTGTTTTGATCTGAGTCAAGTAGTTCCTTTTATTTTTTTAAGATAGCATCATTAATGAAAAATCAATGTGAACACATTTTTGTTATATATATATATTTTTTTTATTAAAGAATAATTCATTAAATTAATTATGCATTCATCAATTGTACGTACAAATAATTTCAATTTTGTTTTTCTTCTCCCTCCCCCAGAAAACTGTTTTCGTTAATCGTGTTTATTGAATATGACACACAACACAACTCCTCCTTCTTCTTTTCTCAATTTTTATCAAATATTTAAATCATTTTATATTTTAGCAATAAACAAATAAATTTCAAACGTTATTAAGAACTTATTTTTTTGTTTTGATCTGGTTCCTTTATTTTATGTTCTTTTTTTTAC
>NW_014569593.1:772542-806132 GCF_001313835.1 Polistes canadensis
TATTATTATCGTAAGGATAATAATGAGAATTAGAATAGAATTAATATACCGTTTACAAATAGAATATATTAAATAAAAAAAAAATTGTTTTCTTTTTATTATATTCTATCGAAATTTCAATGTAAAAGCGAACCACCACGTTTAGATCATCCAATTGGATTATAAAATACGAATAAATCTTCTTTTATTTTTATCCCGTAGAAAAGAAAAACGAAAAAATTTACTTTCAGAATAATCCAATATATTATTATAACGAAACACGGTTAATAGAAAACAAGAAAAAAAAAATAATTAGATATATATATATTTTCAAGGTAAGAGGAAAAAATTGTGTCCGCGTTAGACCGTAAACGTTACTCGGAGATCATTTTTCTTACTTTGCACATTACACTGAGGTTGTTAACGCTGTTTCAACCCACTGCTGTTGCTGCTGTTGTAGGACAAGTTGAAAGCAAGTAAAATACAAACTTATGTCTATTATAACATGTTAAAAATAACCATAAAAGAAGAATACAGTCAGTCAGTCAGTCACACATCGATGAAAAAACGTAGTTGTCCTTTTCGAAGTTATTCACATAACGTTTGTTTGTTCTATCTACGTACTACTTATCCTATACTTAACATTTAACTAACACAATACTTATAATATTACACAATTTTAACAAAATTGTTTTGAAGATTACACAATTAATTTTAGACAAAAATAAATTTTACATMAAAATAATGATTGTGTCTTTGGATTACACAATTTTAACAAAATTGTTTTGAAGATTACACAATTAATTTTAGACAAAAATAAATTTTATATCAAAATAATGATTGTGTCTTTGTATTACACAATTTTAACAAAATTGTTTCAAATTATACACATATATATATATATACGTATATAATATAGTTATAAGTATATAAATAATTATAGTATTAAAACAAAGTAAAGATAAACACAACGTATATCTAGTACTCGTGTACCTTTACTATGTATCATTACTATGCTTTAGTACATAGATATCCGTTGAAACGTAGAATATATTCTCGCGGGTTTCTCGAATTAACCTTGATGATTCACGCGTGACTTAAGGAACACGCGTGTTTTAGAAAGAAACAAGAGGAGACACCAACGTCGGTGGCGCGTGCGAGAAAGCCGTTTTTCCTTAACGAAATACGAGAAGCAAATCAAAGCAAAGCAAAGTAAAGCAAAGCAAAGTGTACGATGGTGATGGTGATGGTCATGGTAGTGGTGGTAGTGGTGGTGATGGTGGTAATAAATATCGAGGAAACGCCTAAGTGAATTCGAGCTCGCGTTTCTATCTAACATTAGTATGTAAGAAGAAGAACAACTATCTTACCTTCGTAATATTTCTACTCCTAGGAAACCGTATTATATAGTATTTGAAAAATATTTAAAAAAAAAAATATGAACAATAAAATAAAAAATATTTTACTAAGTATTTGTCATATTTTTTCTATTTTTTAATGTGTATTTTCTTTTCTTACTTTTATTTCACATGTTTCATCAAGAAAAAACAGACAGGTGTCTTTTCTTCGTCGTGTAAAACAAAGAATGCATATATATATATGTTGTATAAGAAAAAGTTGAGTAAAAGGTACCATCGGTGTTTACCCTATGCATTATTAATACATACCTCCCCCCCCCCCCCCCCCCACCCACCTCACTCACTCACTATGATAAATAATACTTTCATGAGTGAACGTTACGTGTTACTTTTTTTATTTTTTTTATTTTTGATATATAACATTTACTCTATTATATTCTTTGTCTATAAAATAATCGATCGATCGTTTATTTCTTTTAATTTACGAATAAAATCGTAACTAAAACAACAACGACGTAATTTCTCCTCGTCCGCGGATGCAATCGACGCGAGTTTCCGGCAGAAATCGCTCAACTTGCGAACCGGAAGTTGCACGGACTTCTCGATTGTGTCTTTGTGTGTATGTGTGTGTTTGAGTATATATAAACTAGTGGTGTGTGTATATAAACGCGTCGTTACTGTTTTTTTTCTTTTTTTTTTTTTTTTTTTTTAATACCGTTCGTAAAGAATAACGACGAGAACAACAAACATTGACGACGCGAGGTCATTTTTAATTGGTCGTCCTCGGGGATACACCACAAAGCTTATTACTCATTTCAAATGATTAATACGAATTAAATTTTTAAATACCAATGTAAACAATGTAAATAGAAAAATATAAACGTAATTTTTGTTCTCTCATTCTCATTCTCATTCTCTCTCTCTCTCTCTCGTTCTATCTCTTCTCGAGTTTAAAACATCATACGAGATGACGAGGAACTTAAACGTAAATCGGCCCCAGCAAACGTTCGTAAATTATACTTATATACGTTGGTAGGAATAATTAAACCGTTAGGCTCATGCACGAACGAAGAAATTACGAGCGAACGTCAGACTAACGTACATTCTCAATCGTATTTATCTATGTACATGTATATATACATATATATATTTCCCATAGGCAGACAAATCGAGTATGGTCTAGAGTTGCCATAACGTTTGTACACACCCTAAGTATTTTCTAATGATTTAAGTAATCGTACGTAAATGATTCAACTCTGTGGCATTGATCATAGATCTTTTTATTTATTTTCTTTTTTTTTTTTAAACTTATATTCTTGAACTATTAAGATTACCCGATAAGAAGAGAGAGAGAAAGAGAAAAAGAGATAGAGCAACAGGTAGGTAATGCAACTATTTGATTTCGTACGATCAAATTAATGAAACTACTTAACTCTCGTTATAAAAATGAACTGGCAAATCTTTTTCTTTTATTTTTTTTTTATTTTTTTTTTATTTCTTTTTAAACTTTTATAATGAACAAGAAACCAATATAAGTAAACGTAAAATAAAACCGAGCACAGGTGTTCGTGGTAAATCGATACTAATGAACGCGTAACGATGACAAATGTTCGAGCTCCGTTTTCGTCATAGTATATCTATCTATCTATCTATCTATCTATCTATCTCTTTTTTTTCTTTCAATCGTTCTGCAAATGATTAAACGATCATGGCATGCAAAGTATCGATATATCCAAAGAGATAATCGATTTAACACGGCATACTTCTTAATCTCCCAATTATAGTCTAATATCGAAGGTAGCGTGACCTTCAAGTATCGCCTTGACACCACCTCACCCCCTCTCTCTTTCTTTCTTTCTTTTTCTATTTTTTTTTTTTCGTTTTTTACTCGAGCCGAGCCGGTTTCGATAAGGTCGAATGCGTATCCTTTTCTCGAATTCATCGTCTATATTATATCGACGATTTCATCTTAAAAAAAAAAAAAAAAATAAAGAAGAAAGAATTTCTTGGTCATTCTGAAAATATTTCTTTCGTAATTTTAAAAGCAAATTGTGATTAAATCGATATTACGAAAGTAGTATTTAAATATATCGTATTTTATCGATCATTCTAAAGAAAGGAAGATATAATAAATATTAATTTTTGTATAATAATGTATATATATATATTTAGATGAAAAAATTAATTGTAAATAAAAGAATTCGTTGGAAAAGTTAATCTTTAATCGGTGGATCTTATTCTTGGTGTCAAAATCATCTCTTATCTAATTTTTTTATAATTATGACGATTTAGGAACACATTGATGTGAATAATTTTTGTGATTAAAAAAAAAAATCAAATATTTATTATTAGAAATCATTTGTTGACAATATAAGTTAGTAGTTTACAAATTTAGAACTCGAGTGTTCTTGTAATTTAACGTGTCGATTCAGTTTAAAATTAATTCAGCAATGATTTGTTAAAAATTTGTGTCTAATATCATTTTGGAATAAAAAAAAAAGCTTCGAATGGGGGAAACAATAAAAGAAGCTACGTTTAAAATTTCTACGAAAAACGCGTATACACAACACACCTTTCGTAAAAATTGTACGATATCGAAATTAATTGAATAAACCACGTGCAAATGAAAAATTAACATGACAAAGAATATTAATGTTCTTTTTGATATATATATATATATCCTTTTAAGAAATAAAATTTGAATAAGATATGCGAATAATGAATTCGGTAAATGAAGAGGGGTGAACAACAACACATCGTGAACTTTTTTGTAAAGCTTTCGGTTTCGTAAAGCCCTTTTGCCTTTGCCTTCATCATTCACCTCCAATAAAAGGGATCTCTCAGAAGTAAAATGCCATAGTTGAACTTCCAAGGAGAAGAATCGTTTGGTATCACGAGATATTCGCGTAACGACGACTTCTCACGCTCACGCGTTTTCTTTCGTGTGATTACTATTACTAGTTTTTTTTTTTTCTTTTTCTTTTTTTTTCTTTTCGTGCTTCAAGATGCATATGTACAACCCCAGCCGGTTTTCATACAAAGAAAAATGTAAAACGTATATACACATGCAAACACGCGTGCATATTTATTTCTATATATATGTGTGTGTGTATGCGTGCATAGGTATATTTTCAGAAGAAATAAATACATACGAGAAACCGTAGAAATTAAAAAAAAAAAAATTATTCATGTCAGTCTATCAAACGCGAATCCGATGAATTATTTTATAATATATTTTATAATGACCGTATCATCAAGAATTCTCGTAAATATGTATTCGAATAGAATACCAACAGACAAATGGGATACATTCGAACAAGTTTATTTCGTTTTATACTTGAGTATACAAAAGCGTCATTAAAATTCTTTTCTTTCCATCCGAGAGTAGAATTCTTGATCTCGTTTATCGCATTTTCTTCCTGGTTTTGCTGAGAGAAAGCCGCATAGAATCGTAAACTATTATCATCATCTTCTTCTTCTTCTGCTTCTTCTTCTTCTTCTTCTTCTTCTTGTTCTTCTACGGTGAGAAAAGATATCTTTTCGAATGAAAAGTAAGAGTTTCGAAATGATTTACGAGAGTCATAGGAATAATAGAGAAGAGTCAAGAAAATTGTCTTGGATAAAAGAAAATATATTTTTGTTACTGGACCGGTTTTATATATTGAGCTTTAGAGAAAAAGATTCTTCAATATTTCAATCTACAATGAAAAAATAAAAAAAAAATAAAAAATAAAAAGTTTTTCTCTTCATATTTTGTATCATTCATATAAGTGTTCCTATCAAATAATTAAACAAACTATTAATTCCTTATCAAATATCAACGACTACTTCGATTATTTTTCTAACGATTGATCGATCAACAAAAAATTAAATGCATCTTTCACGTCAACATTTCCAAATAAAAAACACTTTAATCAACATTGTTTATATTGAATATCATCACGCGATTACTTAACAAGAATTAAACATTCAAATAAGAAAATGATATTCCGAGTGGAAAATCTAATTTCAAAATCGACAAATTTCTTTCGATTCTGAACCCGAACACCTCTGACCACCCACAATTTTTGAATATCCTCAAACTAACACACCCACCCACNCACCCACCCCCACCCCCTCTCCCATAATAACCACGTAACTTTTTCAAAAGTCATAGAAAGTCGTAGAATAGCGAAAGAGTATTCGTAAAAAAGAAAGAGAGAACAAAAAATGAGACCGGAAGAAGCAGATGTAAAAGAAAGAGAAAGAGAAAGAGAAAGAGAAAGAAAGAAAGAAGAGTAGAAAAATCTTTGACCAGATGGGCAGGAGTAATACGACAAAGAACTAAAACGCGTTGGATGCCGGCTTCCACCGGCAAGAGAAGAGAAGAAGAAGAGAAGAAGAAGAAGAGAAGAGAGGAGAGGAGAGGAGAGGAGAAGAGGAGGAGGAACACGTGCTCCGAGCTGAGAAGTTTTATCTCCTGAAAACCAGCTGAACCGAACCGGTTCTTCATCTCGTTCTTCGACCGTTGATATGAGAGAGAAAGAAAGAGAGAAAGAAAGAGAGAGAGAGAGAGAGAGAGAGAGAGAGAGAGAAAGAGAGAGAGAAAGAAGAAGAAGAAGACGCGTTCGTCGTCTTCGTAGTCGTCGTTCCACTTGAATCCATCCAAAGAAAGACGAACGAAGGAACGAACCAACGACAGATGTCCCGTAGTTTGTTGGTACCTGTTCCCTTCCTCTCTCTCTCTCTCTTTTTTTCTCTTTCTCTCTCTCTGTCTCTCTCTCTCTCTCTCTTACTCTACGCCCTTTATAAAAACGATCAATCCTACGACGATTTTCTCAGCATCCTTCTTCTTCTTCTTCTTTTTCTTTTTCTTTGTTCCATGGACCAAAAAGAAAAAAAAAAATAAGAGTGAGAGTAAGAAAGAAATAGATTGTATCACGACTATCCTCGTGACAATGTTGCAAAAGACCGATCTTCGAGTAAATCGATAAAATTACTCGACAAAAAGAAAGAGAAAACAACAACAACAACAAATTACGAAGGAAGAAACAGAAATCGGGAATGAGAGAAAAAGAATGATTGCTTTGGGTATGTGATATATATATATAAATAAATAAAAAAAAAAAGGTAAGATATATATAGAGAGAGAAAGAAAAATGGATGTTTCGAAGCACATAAAAATTCAATTTCTCCCATACCCCCTCCGTTAAAGAAACGAGGACATCAATTCACATGTCCACTTATCGCTCTCGTAATCTCTTCAACAGGCAAAAAGAAAATAATATGTATATATATATAAAAATAAAAAAAAAAAATACAAAATATCGATGTTGTCCGATCCTCGAGTGAGACTCGTTTGACTGTTACAAATCGAGAGAATTACTTTCAAGGCTATTTCACGATCGTGTCGGTACCGTGCCCACCACCAATCGAGTTACATACGTTCTAAGTTGCATGACGTAGTGAAACGATGACTCTTTCGAAAGCTTCCGATGCATGCGTAAGACGGAGATGACATTAAAAAGAACAAAATGAGAAAAAATGAAAAAAAAAAACAGGAGTAAAAGATAAAAGATAGCAAGGGAACAAAGTAATCTTCTTGTTCTCTCATATTTTCTATCTATATCGATCATTATTTGTTTTGAATCTATCATTAAGGTCTAGTAAATTTAGTATATATATATATATATATGTTCTCATATGCTAAAAGTTTCTTCTTCTTTTATTCTATCTTATATTCTACTCATACGTTCTCGTTCAACGATCGAAGCATATGAATTTTTATCCTCACGTGTACGTTACGTGATAATATGTTCCTTGACGTGTACCTATAAGATGATATCTTTATCTTCTTCTTCTTCTTCTTCTTCTTCTTCTTGATGAACATACCTCGTTCAATTTAAAAGCTTTACGTATGTGTTAAATCCTTTATAAAAGAACGCTAAATAAATTTCATTCATTGACGTTCTCTTTCTTACAATCTTAGGATGACTCAATGAAATCTTATTCGACATTTAAATCCTTATAAAACATTAACTCGTATTTTAATATACGTAACTAACCAATTGGGATCAAATTACGTAGAAAAATTATTTACTTACGAACTAGCAAAATGATTATACCGAAATAATTCGTTAAAACTTATACTCTCTGTCTCTCTCTCTGTAATTTTGTGACTTTTTATTGTGGACAAAAATTACAGGCTAGTAAAAATACTCTTATTTCGTTATACAATTATTCAAATTACCAAGCCGGAGTCCCATTTAAGATGTTTTATCATTATTTTCTTTTATTTTATTTTATTTTATTTGAATTATACTTTATACTCGCTATTAAATAAGCTATTACAAAATGTTGTAACGTCAGGAAGAAGAAATAAAATCTAACCGATAAAGAGAAAAATACTTTCTTTCAATTAACCTTTTAACCAGTTAACTGCATTCGACGTGTATACATACACACACGTCAATCCAAAACTTTATTTCGGTACGATCTCGACTTGTATATATATATATACATAGTGTCATATAAAAAATTACCATTTACAAAAAGAACATTTGAAATTTCAATTAAGTAATTAAAAAAATCTTATTGGACGGGTATGTTTTTTTTCTTTTTTTTTTTTTTTTCTTTTTTTTTCTCTCTCTCTCTCTGTTAATCATCTTTGAGTGCCGGTATCTTTCAGAGTTTTATGTTTAATTTTGTACAGAATAAAAATATAATCCTTTCTCGTTTTTCGCTTTATTTTTTACTCGTAAAAATTTCGAATAATTTATCTTACAATACGACACGGTCTTATAACAACACGTAATTGCATGATTTTTTTTTCTTTCTTTCTTTCTTTACGAATTTACGAAAAGAAAAAAAAAATTAAACTAAACGAAAAAGAGAAACATTAAATTAAAAGAACAAAAAAAAAAAATGATAGAAGATTGTGTTGCGCGTGCAGTAAATTGAAAAGTTATAATCAACGTTAAAATATACGAGCATCAATGATAGGAGAGAGATAACAATAACGTGTCCTCGTGAAGGAAACGTAGAAACGTGAAGATAACGGAATGCAAATCGGTGCATGATAGGGACCAACGACAAGGGTGTTAAAATTGTCCAATGATTTTCTTTACAGCATATACAGCAACAGCATCAGCAAAGTATTATCCGTTGCACATGTAGTATAATAAATAATATATAGTACGTGCAACACAACTCTCGTACAGTGATTTTCATGAAAATCACCGACGAAAGAATCGGTGAAAAATAAAAAGAAAAAAAAAAAGAAGAAAAAAAAAAAAAAAAGGAAAAAAAAGTTAACGCTACCGGCAAAAGATTTTCTAAAGCTAGAATTCCAAGTTGATGGCATCATATCGATCCGTCGTGTCGTCGTCGTTGGGTTAGCAACCTCGCCTAGTACCAGGAAGTTATTTCATTCGTTATTTGTGTGTGTGTGTTATGTTGTGTTGTTGCAAGCTATTGCAGCATAGAAGTTAAGTGCGGTTGTCCTGTGCACCAGAATAATAATATTAATAATAGTAATAATAATATAATCAAATTTCCTTGATTACGATTCGATAAAGAAATTGTAGTCCTTCTTCTTCTTCTTCTTCTTCTTACGATACACTTTATTACTTAAGAGTAGACGAGTAGACAAATTTATTTCGAAATTCTTTAGAAGATTGCATCTTTTTTTGTTGTTGTTGCAATCAAAGATACGATTCTAACACGAGTCGTGTTTCGAATGATTCAAAATGTACGTATTCTCGTTTTTAGTCCTCGGAACAAGCCAGATAAACGTTCTAATCACCTACGTCATCACCAACACCACCACCACGTTCGTCTGTTGTGACTATCGTTTCCAAGCAACACACCAACATTGCTATGGAATAGCGAAGGACGAGAACTGAATCTATTCTACACTGTTACGTTGTATTGCATGGTACGTGATCGATAAATTTCTCTACTGGGATTTAATTTAATGATACTTAAATTATAATTGAATAATTTTAAATGAAACTCGTCTTCGGATACAAACGTTTACGTTCTCCCAACATTTTAACGTAGTTACAAACGACACACTTATAAAATATCTTCCTAAAGGTTACAACTTTCAAATGTCAAGGCTTTTCCTTACCGTGTTGGAAAGAAGAAACTCTCCCCTGTACGATGACTAAAGGAAGAAAAAATGTCAACTTTTACAAAGACTTTTTTAACATTTACGTAATTTGCGTGAAAAAAATATTCTCGTCCGACGTTTATCAAGTTTCTTTTTCTTCTTCTTAAATCTTTTTCTTCTTTCAAATAAAATATCGATAAAATCGTCTCTATTCGTCTACGTTCGAACAATCGTTAAAAAGGATTAACAAAAAAATAATAAAAAATAGTAAACAAAGAAAGTAAAGCCAAGTATTCCGAGAAGGCGCCAATGCGACGAGATTAATCGGAGGTTAGTTTTCTAAAGATTTAAAGGTCACCCCGAATAGAATACTAACCATACGCACAGTTGGGGGGTTCTATTCAAAAAAAAAAGAAAAAAATAACTTTGGGGGATTATAACGAGCCTCAAATTTTCTCCAACGAATACAATGAATACGTGTGCAGCTGTTCTTGCAGGAATCAGCTGACTTCTTCGTACGAGAAAGAAAAAAAAAACAAAAAAGTAACGTATTAAATAATAATTATTAATTATATCGATATAAATATTATATTAACGTAAAGATAAAATGAATATTAGACAGGTATACTTTATTATTATATAGGATGTAAATATTGAAACGATCAAGAAGAAAAAAAAAAAAAAAAGGAAAGAAAGGCAACGGACACGAGTTTAACTAACAAAGTTGAAGGTTTCGTCCGTTGAACACTTGTTCAATTAGATCGAAGAATAAACCTATAAACGTGAGAGAAATGTACGCGGTGTCGAAGTGCGATGTAAATATATATTTCAAAGAAACTCTTCCCGTCTGGAAGGGAAACGACGACGGTAAGTCTGCGATGCACCAAACGACCCACGTCATTCCAACGTCTAATATCAGTGAAAGAGAATAAGAAGAAGAAGAAGAAGAAGAAGAAGAAGGGGAAACGATCTTTCCATCAGTGAAAAAGCATTTTCGCAGTCAGCTGCTGTTACTGCTGCTGCTGCTACTACTACTACTACTACTACTACTACTCGTTATGAAAACGATTTTCTTTGAGATATCCTAGGATTTACAAGCTCGTCCGTGTCTATTACGTGTCCAATAACGTTTCACGTCTATCACGTAAATGTATACCAAGTTAAATATCTATACATAGTAGGTGGTAGAAAATTCTCTATCTCACGTATAATATATATTATCTCAACGCGTGATAAATATGTTTAACGTCGGAAAATAATTTTGTCCTATTGAAAAATATTTGATCATTCCAGAAAAAAAGAGTATATATGGAGAAAAATAATAAATAATATAATTGCGGAATCGAGGACGTCCGTCAACTAGGAGGAAATCCGGATCAGATAAACTCACTCACGTCAGTGGTTTACCACTCCGGTATTCGATTCATTCCGAGAGAGTAGAAATGTGGCTATGTAATTTGTTTTCTTTAACAGGTACAGACAACGGATTCTCTCTTGACAGTTGATCAATAAAAAATAATCTTTTTAAAAGAACGAATCATTGATGTTACCCCTTTATACGTACTAATACAAGTAGATGCATATATGCACATTTACGTAATTCAAAAAAAATTGTACACGTTATCGTTTGATATTTATAATCACGTATTAAATATAGAAAAAAAAAANTTTATACGTACTAATACAAGTAGATGCATATATGCACATTTACGTAATTCAAAAAAAATTGTACACGTTATCGTTTGATATTTATAATCACGTATATTAAATATAAAAAAAAAAAAAAAAAAGAAATAATGTAGAAAAATGTTTACCTAATGTATTGAATATATCCATGTCTGGCATCCTCCAAAAGGAACCCTGGGTTCCGCATCTCGATATTCTCGAAGACCATGAGAAGTCAGAATTGTCACACCGGACACGGGTCACTGAATTCACTAAATTCTTCTTTATAATAGATATTCACTCGATTACACAACACGCGACGTATTATAATAATGGTTTATCGATCGCAGGTTGGTTACCGGTCACGTGTTTGGTCGTTGTCGATGTCTCGACTTTACAGGAAAGTAAATGACGAACGACATTTTTTTCCAACGATCTCAAATTTTTTCCCAAATATTGTCTCTTAGACACATCGTTGAAATAATTTGACTATCGGTTTTCGGAACAAGCGTTTCGAATAATACGATATCTCTTCTTTTTATCTGAGAAAAGGAATGGAAGAAGAAGAAGAAAAAGAAGAAGAAAAAAACGAAACTACGAAACGCGACTAGTTCAACGAAAAAAATATGTTTATAAAAAAAAACGACCCTAACAGTTCGACGAACGCGCGGCTACTGATACACTGGCGCGCACGCTGCGGTAAAGCAACTCGGTTATACCCCCACCACTCTCCGTACCACCGGCGCGGCAAGTGACGCGCATGCGCAGCTAATCTCGAACGAACTCTCGAAAGGAGGACCTAAATCGATCTTTTGAAAGTTGCTCTTCTTCCCTCGTGTGTTTTTAGCCTAAAGACTTGTTCATTCCTACTCTAAAAAAAAAAAACCGTTTTAACTCTCATAATAAAAAGAAATAAAGAAAAACAATTAAAAATAGATCCTCTAGAATATCGACCAAAACCATCGATATATAATTTTTTTACGATTTATCGATGTCGTTTAAAATCCAACACAAAGTTATCAAATAAAATAAAAATAATAAAACGATGTTCCACCTTAGCAAATTGATTTTTGTATAAACGCCTCGCGAAATATAAATACTTAAAAAAATACACATTTCTCTTCTCTATATACGAATCTTTTTCAGATAAACGCAATACGAAAAATCAAATACATATTTATTTAAGAAAAACGTACGTTGTGTTATAGGTAAGTAAATATATATATATATATATAGTCGAAAGGATAAGAAGAAAAGTTGGAAACGTTTACATTATTCAGCAAACGGGAAAAGATCGTGGCGCAAGAAATCGAGAAACAGCGAACTACGAGACGGTAACGGAGACAAAGGGAGGCCTTGAAGATTTTCCGTCATGCGTTTCACCCTCTCTCAAGGAGCCATCAACCTCGAAGAGATTTCAGATTATACATGTATATATATGTATATAGTACCTAACAGAAGGCACCAGCAGCAGCAACACAACAACCTCGTTCGTTCCTTCGTTCATTCCTTCATTCGTTTCGCGTTCATACTTATTCATAAGCGAGCAAAAGCTTTCGATCGAAGCGTAAAAGCGTGAAAGTCACTCATCCTCTTCGTCGTCATCGAAGTTCTCCTCCTCGTTATCGTCATTCGAACTAGGTACTCCTCCCTCCTCCTACCACCACACCACTTTCTACCTAGCGTCACCAATTTTTTTCACTCTTACACGTCGGTGAAGCCAGACGGTCGTATACCAAAAATTGTTAACAGCTGCTGAACGGAGACAAAGGGTACCACCTCCTCGTCTAGCCGTCAACTCGACCATGATCTACTCTCTCTTTTTCTCTTATAACACCGGCATCGTTTGCTTACACACCCTTTCTTCTTTTCCCGTCGGCCCCAAAGAGAAAAAGGGAAAGTCGAAAGCAAGCACTAACTTGTATGTGGATTTAGGTTTGTGTGGATGTATATATGTGTGTATGTGTGTGTGTGTGTTTAGCATCGATGCTCTTCTTCAGAGCTTTTCTCAACAAACCCTCATAAACAATACTCGAGTGATATCGTTATATGAGCCGGTTATTTTAAAAGTGGCATAAGTCACTTTTTCAAAAAAAATCGAATTAATGGCAACTCTAATTATAATTGAACGGTATCTTTTCATTTTCAATATATAAAAAAAAAAAAAAAGAAAAAAAAAGTGACTTATGCCACTTTCAAAATAAATGGCTCATATATTCCTTGATTATCAATTTTGTAATTATTTTATTTATTTCTTTATTTTCTAATGCAATAATCATTTTATTTCGTACAAAGTTACGTGTAAAAGTCTCAATCATACTTATATATATATATGCTTGCTTACGTACGTAAAAACTATGAGCAATAGAGTGCACTAAAACGACAGCTAAGCAAGAACAAACAATTATATTGTTCCTCACTTCTTCACCACCGCTGCACATAATACTATAATATAATACTCGAACACGCGTCCCGTTTCTTTCAAAAAGAAAGAAAAAAAAAAAAAGAACACAATGCGTTTATTTTCAAAGCGAATTAACACGACACAATCGTTCACGCTCAACATTGTTCCAACGATCATCATAATTGTGTACCTATCCCACATGTTTTACACCAATTAAAACTCTATTTATAGATATCACCAAATGTTTATATCGAAGACCATCATCGATAAAAAATGATGTTCGAGAGATCAATATTTAAAGAATAAAATATAAATTATATTTTTATAAAATTTTCTTTATAACGCGTATCGAAGATTTCCACTATTATATTATACTTAACAACTAAATTATCTTACTGTAACAGACAATTTATCTTATGTTCGTTTAAAAAAAAAAATCAAGAAAACAAAAAAAACACACATACACAATTATCAGGGAGGTCGAGGTTCATACTCGAAACGATAAACGATCGACATCGAGTAGAGGGGTCGATGAAATAAAATCAAAGATTTATCATCTTTCCTGTGTTTATCCACGCACAGAGACTTCATTATTAATGATTGATGAAAATATCGTTCTCGTTAATAATCGCAATACTTTTGGATTACAAATTTTCGGTAGAAAAAATTGCAAAAATTGCAATAGATGAATATTACGAAATGTTAATATAACGAATAACGATGATCGAACGATCTGAATTAAAAATTATCGAATATATTTATATATTGTGATAGATGTAAAATGATTAAATCTTACGTTCAATTTTTTTGTCATCATTTGTCTAACAATACATGTTGCAAATTAAAACAAATAGATAAACGTGATAGATTTTTATGCGAAGGGACAACCAATAAATAACGTTCCTTCCTTATTCGCGTCTCGATGATTCAAATCTTCAAGTTGGCGAATCGTTTAACGTTCCTGATTCTATTCGAGCATGCCGATAGGTCGTCGATCATTTTATCTTATACCAATTAATATCTACGTATACAAGTTACTTCTTATTCTTCTTTATCCTACTCCTACTCATCCTACCACCCTCCCCCCTTTTTTTCTATCCCACTCGTCCACCTCAACTCTTCGGGATGGTGCTGATATTCGAAGGAAGAAAAGTTTCAATCGTAGATATATAGAAAAAATAAATTACGGTTGTATTTCGTGTACGTTAACCATTAAAACTCGAGTCTCTCATTGACAAGAAACTAGACAGATAAACAAGAGTAACACTGAGGAATCTAATGTACCAGTAACAGCAGCAACAACAACAGCAGCAGCAGCAGCAGCTGCTGCTGCACGAGCCTCGAGGTTGACGACCTCTCTCTCTCTCTCTCTCTTTCTCTCTCTTTTTCTCTCTCTGAAAAGTGCCAGAACGAAAAAATCAATGAATACGTATATGCACGCACGTATGGAGAGAGAAAAAAAGAGAAATAAAAAGAGAAATAAAAAGAGAAATAAAAGAGCGAGTACTTTAAACTCACGAGAAGAGACGAAATCGTAATGAGAACGACGGCGGCGACGCTAATTTCAGAATTTCCGAGTCACCCGATACCTTCCCTCCGTCATCCTAACTATTATAAGTGCATGGAACCTGCAACGTTTATTGCAAACGTTTACGCGAGATCCTTATCTCTCTCACTCATTCAAAAGACTGTTGAAAATATTTCTAATTATAATAATTCAACAATTTTCTCTCCAGTGGGGAAGGTTTTTTTTTTATTTAACGCGAACAAAATTTACCCAATAAAGTTTCTCAACTTGTCATCAAGATCACACTCACGCACGCACGCACGCATGCATGTATATACACATACATAAACATATCGAGGACACCGAGAATGAATCGAGTTATAAAACAGGAATTACATGGTTAAAAATATTTAATAGAAAAATATCCGAGGCAATAGGATGAAGAAGAAGAAGAAGAAGAAGAAAAGAGAAGATGGAATAATATGCGAGGTGGTTGGTTGGTTGGTAATAGTAGCACCGACGATGATATCGAAGATTCTCATCACAGCAAGAATCTTCTATCGTGTCGTGCATATCAATGATGATGAAAAACGTAGAAGGTTTGAGAATCTACCGATCTTTCATCATCATCATCATCATCATCCCCTTTCTCTATCGCATAACCATAAGATGGGAGTAGTGTACGTACCTTAACCTAACTCATCGTAAGATCGAATTCTTTAAGGGGTTACATGGGTTTGGGACTTTCAACAAAAATTTTTTTCTTTTTTTTATCTTTTTAAATTCTACAACTCATCTAGAATATTGTATTGAATTCTGAAGTCGATAGGAGTAGTAGTTTTAAAGATAGAACCTTGGGAAGTTGCACTCTTTTATACCAGCACTCAAATCTTTAAACGCGTTTTTCTCAAAACGCTTTTTCTAAAGTCGGTTGTCAAGATTTCTCGAWAACTATTWAAYYGATTTTVATGAAATTTGCTACACGTCTTCGTGATACTATTGACAAGAACTTGGACGAAGGATTTTCGTTGTTTTTTCATAAAATCGAATTTTAAGAAACCAAAAACGTGATCCAAATTGTAGCGAAATTTGAATGTTCTTGCTAAAAACGTTGCCAAAAATCCAAATTTCAATTTTTTTCTTTTTCCTTCGTCCAGTTTCTAGTTTTAAGTATTCACTAAAAGACCCTATTTTTCAACAGAAAAACCTCCACCGTTTATAAGTTCTGTTGTCAACGCGAAAACACTTTTTTTCGGTGGGGTCACCGGAAATGACGTCGCAATGGCTGAGTTTAAAATATTTTTCAATCAAAAATTCAGAAAATGTTCTTTAAATATGTATCTTAAAAGCTATAAAAAGTTTGAATAAGAATTCCATTTTTTATATAGAAAAAAAAAATTGTTAAAAATATGCTATATTTTCCCGGTGTAAACCCATGTAACCCCTTAACACGTGAGAACATTTTCGAGACTTATACTATTACTTAGAAACCCCCACCCCTCCTCCTCCTCCTCCTCCTCCTCCTCCTCCCAAGTCCACTTTATGTTACGAGTGTCAACCTGGCTAATAAATATTCATATAACGATTTACTACGTTTTCTTTACGAATAGAATCGATAATAATACATTATAGTAATAAGATTAGATATATTATATATTATATATGTATAACCTAGGTTTCTGATCACGATCATTCGTGTCGTAATTATTGATTATTAACAAACGTACGATGGGGGGGAAAGAAATAAATAAGTAATCCTATTTAAATGTTGCTTACCTTGCAAAAGAATAAATAGATCGAACGATACGAATACATACGAAACAAGTGATTAATAATGAAATAAGGAAGAAATAATTATTAACGAAAGGTTGCCATAATGATTGAATAATTAATCAAAGCAACCTGTTCTTTTTCTTTTTTTTTTGTTCTTGTTGGTTGATAGGCAATAATTATTCCTTAGTTTCCTTTCTCATTGAAAGGGTTGTTGCTGTGGCGCCTCACGCAAACCTCAAAGACAGACGATCGTCGTGATCGATCGCGTCTCTACTCGCCTAATTTATTTTTCGCATGCTCGTATTTGCGTGTATAAAGATACATAGATACATATCGTAGTTTCGTAGTATTCTAATAGTAGTATATTATTTAAGTAGAGTAGTTTGGAATTATTTTGTCCCTCGTAAAAGTTAATCATTCAAATTTTACTTTTTAAATAACTCCCCCACCCCCACCTCTACCCCTTTTGTATTTTTTTACAACGACTGATCAAAGATAATAAAAACGAACGACGATGAAGAATGGAATGCATGAAATTTGTGAAAATGTTTTGGTTCTTTTTTTTCCATACACGAGATTACCTAATTTCGAGCTTGAATCGTTCGAAGGGTTTGCCCTTTTGTTAAATAAATTGGTGGTACGGTGTGAGAGAAAATATATTCATACTTAAACTTCTTATTTTATTCTCTTGATTATTTTCATATTATTTATTATTCACTTCTAACTGATTACATATATATATATATTTATGGATCTTACAAAATATGTGCTTAGTATATTCACTTTTTTTAACTTGGCCATCTTATCTTCCTTTCTTCACTACAAAACTTTATTTTCATGCAAAAGAATCTAATAGATTTGAAATATATCGTATTTTCCACGTGCCAAACTATGAACTTACCAAGCCCTTTTATACGTAATAAAGATGTATAAATAAAGTGAATGATTTGATATCGCGTGTGTGTATATATATTCAAACGAAATTCAACGTGTCCTTTTCCTCTTATTCAATTTTCTACTTCTATTATTTTTTTATCTGTTTCCTCTTTTATTCGACCATATAAATTGTATTTTCATGTATCTCTACACTCCCCTTACGAGTCATTTGAATATTTCCTACATACGTCAATGTTATTAACCTATTTGTTTTGTGTCTAAATTCACGTTATCGATTTTAATTTCGAACGAATTATTCTTTTTCACTTTATGTAATAATACCGAAGACAAGAAGATACCTCCTATAGAAAAAAAATCCTAAGATAATAGTTTAATAACGTATTCGACCGGACGAGGAAGATATATTTTGATAAAAAAAAAAATTAGAAAAAGAAAAAAAAGGTGCAACATACCCACCAACTATCCACCCATCGCTCGGTAGTTTATATTCTTTAGTAATTGTTCGGCGTTACTAATGAACGTCTTCGAGACTAGTTATCGTTCGCGATTTTATACGCATAGTCGTTACCGCACAAGAGGTGCATCGTTACCTCATTGCATGTAACGATGCGTTAATGCCATTTACGGGCGAGCAATTAAAGGTTCCACCACTGAAGAAAGAAAGAAAGAAAGAAAGCAAGCAAGTAAGCAAGCAACCAACTAAGAATCGTTCGAGCATCTCGTAGTACGTATCCCACTACTCTATTATACGAACTATGGTGTACACTAGAAACAGTATGAGAGACAGAATGAGAGTATGAGTGAGTGAGAGAGAGAAAAGGGGAGGGGAAAAAAGAAAGAAGCCTTTAAGCACAACTTTCTAACTCGTAACTTTTCCCTCCTGCCCATATCTAAGATCGGCAAAATAGATAATAAAAACGCGACCTCTAACCATCTCGTCCTAGAAGATAATCGATTCGATTCTAAAAAGTAACTACCTCGATAATACACGATTAAAAGATTAAAAGATAAATAGACGATGGTCATAAAAATGAGAAATTTGAAATAATACGAACAATAAATTACATGGTTGGGGGTGTTGTTGTTAGATAGAAAAACAAAAGTATAAGTTAAAGATATTTGATCAGTAAACTTCTATAAATGACATATTCAAATCTAATACGATTATTACTACTATAGATTCTCACAGATTATATGGTGACTCAAGAGAGAAGAATAGAAAGTTAAATACTTAAGCGGCACACCTAGTGTGAAATTTAGAAAAAAATTGATTTTTTTTTTTTCATATTTTGATAGTGTATATCTTTAAAAATAATATACTGAAATTTCAAATAAATATTTCAAATAGTTTTAGAGTTACAACCTTCTAAAGAGTAGCTCTGCTCAGAGATTAGAAAGCAATCATTTGATCTTTAAACGCGTTTTTCTCAAAACTGCAGTTTTAACTCGAAGAAGAATCATTCGATCGCTTTGATTTCTTTTTCTGCTTGTTTCGTATATGTTTCTCTGTACAATGACCTAAAAGTTTTTCGATTGTATAAAAAATGTAATTTTGGCGGACCAAAAATCATCAAAATTTTCAGCAAAATTCGATTTTATTTTTTTAAAGTCTGCCACTTTGTTAAATTTCAATTTTTTTCTTCATTTTTAGGTCATTGTATAGGCAATACTTTCTAGATTAACAGTATTTTTTTTTTTATTCCATTCACGGTGTGAAGGCTGAAATCATTGCAGCCATTTAGGCCCTTTTTTTTTAGTGACTTGGGAGATAACGAATAACTCGCTGAAAATTCCTTTTTTTTCATTTAAAAATTTTAGTGAATATTCGTTAATTATGTATAAATATATCCTCTGAATTTTAAAATATTTCATGCAGTAGTTTCCTTTAAAAAAAATTCCCAAAAATCACCTTTTTTGTAGGCAGTCACACTAGGTGTGCCTCTTAACGTTTTCTTTTGATTTTAGTCATCCGTGAAACCAACAACAACAACAACACCTCCGGCTGTTATTTATCCAAGTATTAGATTTTTACCATCCTTTTTGTTAATAATGTTTAAAAAAAAATTACAATAATATTGACGGTTTCGATTGGTGAGTCCTAAAGTGATTGAAAGAATGTCGAGAAAATCAAGAGCAAACAAATGCGAACAAAAAGATATGAAGGAATAGGAGGAAGGGGGAGGAACGGGGAGGAGAAGGAGGAGGGGAAGACCTCCCCGGATATCGTGACGAAAATAATTATCATCGTCTTGGCAGTAGGCAGGCAAGCAGTGTACGCCAAAGGGCTGGCTCGCGCTTAATTGTCAGCACCTAGAGGAGTCTTTTAATGTTGAGTCACATGTTTCAACTTTCCGGGCGTGCTCTTGTCGCTCCCGTTACGAGATCCGGATGCACTATACACCATCATACCATGAACGACGACGTACCCCATGAGAGTATGTAGATATGTAAAGACCGACGCGTTAGAAGGAGTTGCCATATATTATTTATTTTTTCCACGCGTGTATTTCTTTTCTTATACTTACACACACACATATATATATATATATTTACTTACCTATAACACAACGTACGTTTTTCTTAAATAAATATGTATTTGATTTTTCGTATTGCGTTTATCTGAAAAAGNAAGAAGAATCATTCGATCGCTTTGATTTCTTTTTCTGCTTGTTTCGTATATGTTTCTCTGTACAATGACCTAAAAGTTTTTCGATTGTATAAAAAATGTAATTTTGGCGGACCAAAAATCATCAAAATTTTCAGCAAAATTCGATTTTATTTTTTTAAAGTCTGCCACTTTGTTAAATTTCAATTTTTTTCTTCATTTTTAGGTCATTGTATAGGCAATACTTTCTAGATTAACAGTATTTTTTTTTTTATTCCATTCACGGTGTGAAGGCTGAAATCATTGCAGCCATTTAGGCCCTTTTTTTTTAGTGACTTGGGAGATAACGAATAACTCGCTGAAAATTCCTTTTTTTTCATTTAAAAATTTTAGTGAATATTCGTTAATTATGTATAAATATATCCTCTGAATTTTAAAATATTTCATGCAGTAGTTTCCTTTAAAAAAAATTCCCAAAAATCACCTTTTTTGTAGGCAGTCACACTAGGTGTGCCTCTTAACGTTTTCTTTTGATTTTAGTCATCCGTGAAACCAACAACAACAACAACACCTCCGGCTGTTATTTATCCAAGTATTAGATTTTTACCATCCTTTTTGTTAATAATGTTTAAAAAAAAATTACAATAATATTGACGGTTTCGATTGGTGAGTCCTAAAGTGATTGAAAGAATGTCGAGAAAATCAAGAGCAAACAAATGCGAACAAAAAGATATGAAGGAATAGGAGGAAGGGGGAGGAACGGGGAGGAGAAGGAGGAGGGGAAGACCTCCCCGGATATCGTGACGAAAATAATTATCATCGTCTTGGCAGTAGGCAGGCAAGCAGTGTACGCCAAAGGGCTGGCTCGCGCTTAATTGTCAGCACCTAGAGGAGTCTTTTAATGTTGAGTCACATGTTTCAACTTTCCGGGCGTGCTCTTGTCGCTCCCGTTACGAGATCCGGATGCACTATACACCATCATACCATGAACGACGACGTACCCCATGAGAGTATGTAGATATGTAAAGACCGACGCGTTAGAAGGAGTTGCCATATATTATTTATTTTTTCCACGCGTGTATTTCTTTTCTTATACTTACACACACACATATATATATATAATATTATTTCAAAGTTTCTCATGTCACGCGAAAGTAATTTTAATTTCGCACGCAAACGTGCAAATAAGATAGTTATTATTTATTCTTTTTTTTTTTTTTTTCATTCGAACTATAGTTATCAAGTCCGCCAACTCGTTCGATTTTATTTATTCGTTAAATAAAATAAAAAAAAAAAAAACAGAAAAAAGATAACAGATGCAACACCAAGAAAACGAATGATTATCCTTAGATGATTTAATCGAAACGAACGAACTCGAACAGCAATTTGACGAACGTTTTTATTTAACCAGATGTATAAAAATGTTCAAACCGCGAATTATCGTATTTCCTTTCCCGTTTGTGTTATCATTATTAATAATCAGTGTTAAACAATAGAACGACGTTTTGAACGACGAACGTGAGATAAATTATTTTTATCTATCTATCTTTAGAAAAGAATCTTGGAAGAAATTGGATAGATCGTTGACCACAAGACACTCTCTTTCATCATCTTTTTCGAATCATTGCGATGATTATTATTCGCACGAATGGGTTTCTTCTTCGAGATAAATTCGATATTCATTTTAAAATCGATTAATCAACGACGACGAGAAATTATCATCGATAAGAAAACGTTAACGTAAACAAATTTACGACTAGTTAATAATTTATTAAATATTAAACGTAATTCGTGTGTGTCCTAAGTTTTTACACGAATTTAACATGAACGAAAAGATAATCGACGAGATTATCGTTAACTCGTACAATGTACGCTGTAAAGAAAGATAATTCCTGATTTAATAGACTTTATAATCCACCATGGATAATCTCGTCTCGCCTTTTCGAATACACATCATAAATATGATGATCATTATACGACGCCTTTGCAAACGAAGTTTTTTTTCTTTTTTTTCTTTCAAGGCTTCCCTCTCCTTCCTTCCTTCCTTCCTTCCTTTCTAGAGTTGGACCAAGAACAATCGTTTGTTTCCTCCCACGAAACCCTAATAGTAGTTGAATAAACAATTCGCAAAGCAATTAGGCACACGAGTATTTCGGCATCCGATACGATTGTGATCTAAAAATGAAGGTAACTCTACGATACCCTTTTCCTCGACCAAATTACAAACACAAAATGTAATTCAGGGTCATCTTCCTGAAATCCGGTATGGTCCTTGTTACTTATATACGATATCTTATTCGAATAATGACATACTTATTTAGGAATTTTTTTCTTCTTTTTTATATATATATATATAGAAAGAGGTCATCGTCATCATTGTAATTCAGTTCGTATAAAAAAAGAAAATAGATCTCGATCAAGGTTGTTGCCCAAACGCGCGTGAACAACACACAACAAGGTACTAAATATTCCACCAACAATTTCGTCTATTTCCACGTGACAATCCGTTTGAAATCCAAATTAGTTTGTTCTAAATATTTAGTATAGTGTGTCGAGAAAAGGGCCTACTTAGAATGTTTAGTGTTTTTTTTTTACTTCTTCGATCGAGATTCCCCACGAACTTCCACGGAATTTCAAACACAACGCGTAACTTTGAACAATCTCGTACGGTTAGAATGAAACTGAAAGAGAGAGAACAAAAAATCGATAGAAAAGGTAGAAGTGAATACTTTATCGTTCGGATTTTATGATAAATTATGAACGACGTAGATTTCCTAGGTAAAGGTATAGAAAAGAAGAAAAAATGATTCCTCCTTTCCGTCCTGATTCTCGCATTTGAAATTAGATTTGAGAAACAGATAGAAGAAAATATTGTTTCTGCTATAGGGGGGTTCAGTTTACCGCTAATCTTGCAATAAGAAAGTTCAACGAAGGTGTTATTACAGTGAAAGCGTCGAAATAATAACCAATACCATCCACCTTATTTATTCCTTTTTGTCTTTGGACTTATTTTGTTATTTCATTGTTTATCGAGACATCGTTGAAAAGAAAAAATGGATAATAAAAATGATTTCTTAACGATCACAAGTTCGAAACACCTTTGAAATAGCCACCAACAGCAACAGCAGCACTCCTGTGGAACATATATTTTCCCTTTTGAATTATTCGTCCTTATTCATAGCAGTCAACAACACAAGTAACGAAGAATGATTTATGGTCTAGCCTGAACGGTGTTTTATGATCGTCCAAGCGATACATTATGTTAAACAATGTATATCGTGAAGAGAAGCCAGAAGCTGCCAACTACCAATCAAAAGTAGACCAAATACGAGGAATCGATGCAATCACAATTTTTACCTACACGAATTAATAAAAAAAAAAATAAAAAAAACCTACAATATAACGCAAATACCGATACTTATGATAATACATTACGATACTTATAAGAAAAGAAAAACAGAAACAAAAAATAACGACCAATACTAATTGGTTATAAAATTAATATCGATTAAAGGTGATTTTTGGGAATTTTTTTTAAAGAAAACTACTACATGAAATATTTTAAAATTTATAGGATATATTTATACATAATTATCGAATATTCACTAAAATTTTCAAATGAAAAGAGGTAATTTTCTGCGAGTTATTCGCTATCTCTACAGTCACTAAAAAAAAAAGGGCCTAAACGGTTGCAGTGATTCCGGCCTTCACCGTGGATGAAATAAAACAAAAAAAAATACTGTTAATCTAGAAGGTATTGCCTATACAATGACTTAAAATTGGGGGAAAAAATTGAAATTTAACAAAATGGCAGACTTTTAAAAAAAAAAAATCGGATTTTGCTGAAAATTTTGATGATTTTTGGTCCGCTAAAATTACACTTTTTATACAATCGAAAAACTTTTAGGTCATTGTACAGAGAAACATATACGAAACAAGCAGAAAAAGAAATCAAAGCGATCGAATGATTCTTCTTCGAGTTAAAAATGCAGTTTTGAGAAAAACGCGTTCAAAGATCAAATGATTGCTTTCTAATCCCTGAGCAGAGCTACTCTTTAGAAGGTTGTAACTCTAAAACTATTTGAAATATTTATTTGAAATTTCAGTATATTATTTTTAAAGATATACACTACCAAAATATGAAAAAAAAAATCAATTTTTTCCAAATTTCACACTAGGTGTGCCCCTTAAGTATTTAACTTTCTATTCTTCTCTCTTGAGCCACCATGTAATCTGTGAGAATCTATAATAGTAATAATCGTATTAAATTTGAATATGTCATTTATAGAAGTTTACTAATCAAATTTCTTTAACTTATACTTTTGTTTTTCTATCTAACAACAACTCCCCCTTAACCATGTAATTTATTTTTCGTATTATTTCAAATTTCTCATTTTTATGTTACTCAACGATTATCGTCTATTTATTTACATCTTTTTTTTACATTTAAAGACAATATCATTATTCGAAATCGTGTTTTGATGAGTTAAAGTTTCATCAGAAGTTTTCTCACGAAATGGATTGTCGATTCTCAAGAGAGTAGATAAACTTGATTGTAGTATATATAGGTATACACACATATATATACACATATATATATATCTTAAAGTATCCTCCTTTACCGATCAGATCTTTCGCGTGAACGAAGAAGAAGGAGTACTTTGCGGTGCGCACTTTCACGTTCCGCGTGACCTATCGTCGATTTAAAGACCGACCGCAAACTCATTAGTGTCCGTCACGGAGTTACTCGGTTCTACGATCTTTCGTATGGTGTCTCCACGACTTTCAATACGCCTCGTCGCCTTCGACGCCTGAGGAAAACCTTGATCGATAGATCGATAAATAGATAGATAGATAAATAAATCGATATTGAACAATGCTTTTCATCGTGCACTCGTAAGGAAGAAAAAAAGGAAACCAAAACCAACCCCGAAAGGAGACTGCTGTTTATTGTTGCAGTCAAGATACGCACGCATACATTACTCATAATATATCTACCGATTTATTCTATCAAAATAATTACGTACTCTAACATGTGATAATATAACATTAACTCGTTAGAAGGGGGCGTGTATTAGATTGTAAAACGTTTTGCACGTCAAACGAATAAACGAATTCGAATTTGATACTAAAGTTTGTTAGTTTCAATTGCAAGTTAAATATTACAAGTTAAAATATAGATTCATTTCGATTTAATTTATCGATAATCTTGTCCAGAATATAATATTAAAATATGTATCACAAGGAATTTGGACGGTTATTAAATCAATATGAATGATTTATTTCGAACAAGTTGAACGTTTCGTCCCTTTTTTTGGGATTTCATCAGCAACTCGATCGTTATTGTTCACGAGTCAATATACATTTTAGCTTTTTCAAAGTCATACATTTTAAACTATACTTAACCTTTACAGTACATTTTTTCTTAAGCACCTTTATATTATCACATGTAATCATTTACAGTATAGTTTAAAAGTTATGACTTTGAAAAAGATAAAATGTATATTGACTCGTGAACAATAACGATCGAGTTACTGATGAAGTCCCAAAAAAAGGGACGAAACGTTCAACTTGTTTGAAATAAATCGTTCGTAAAGATTTAATAACCGTTTTAAATTCTCTGTGATACATATTTTAATAATTCATTTCAATGCTAATATAAAATTCAATGATAATTATACAAAATACGTAGAAACGTAATATTATTGTCTTTCTTTGTATTTATCTCGTACAAATTTAATCACCATTATCTATCGTTCGTTGGTCCCATATAACAAAGCTTGTATTTGATTTAACGTGTCATTCCTTTTACACAAAATTATTCGAGTTTAATATCAAAAATGTTATCACGAATTTCTTCTCATCGTCATATCTTACTTCATATCATTTACAAGTTCCTCTTGAATTTCCACGAAGTTTCTATGAGAAATGTTCGATATCGTGTTTTTCTTTTTTATGCGAATACAAACACGCGATGTAATAACTGGTAAAGTTTAACCTCTTCTTTGCGTGATTTTTTCTTTTTTTTAAAAATAAATCAGGGTGATGTAATTAATGCTCTAAATTAAAGGAAAAATATTTAAAAAAATCCTAGTGCTATTTTTGGACAACTGCGTTTTGTTGTACGCAGTTAAAAAGTTGCCAGCAACAAGAAATATACAGTACAAGGGTTTTGAGTACCTTTTTTTGTTGACTAAATATTATGATTGAAATTTCCATCATCATGCAAAGAAGGGTTAAAAAAAAAAGAACAAAATTAAGAAAAATAAAATATTAAAATAACTTATGCCCTTTCTCAACGTGCAAGTACCTAAGTTCCCACGTGTAGAACGTACAGAAAATGGCGTGAACGTTCTAGTACGAACAGCAAGAACATAATCGCGGTTATAAGCTTCGGGGAGGGTCAATCAGTCAATCATTTTCCAAATGTTTTTATTCGAAATATATCGAGAAACTTCATCAGAAATTTGTCATAGAGTTTATTATTCAATCAATAAAAAAATAACATTCGTACAAAAACATATTATATTCACATGAAATAAGGTCGAAATCAAATTCGGCACGTTTCAGGTCGATAGATTTGGGTCGGATTATTACTTCGTTCCTCTCGTTTGACCTTTAACTAGTCGAACTCAAGTGTGTTAAAGTTCATGTATCAGATACTCTCTTACGTTGCGATGATCAAAAATAGCGAGTAGTAGATGCACCGATGTTACTCTCTGCCAGAAACGGTAGCCACAAGTTCGTTCGATTTAAAGATCAATCAATCCTTCAACGTAACTTACTTTCTTAATTCTCCATTGCGATATGATTTTATTACGAACACACGCGCATAAATTAATATTATTATTTATTTTACATTTCCAACCAAAAAAAACTCGAGATATATATTATAAGAAATGTATAACTATCAAATATTGTAACGTGTAACAAATTATCGTTACGTTTAAACTATCATAAATATAATTTTAATAACAGCATTGTATTTATGCATAAAAAATTTATTACGATTTAGACTCGTTTATAAAACGCAATTTAATTGAAACAATTGAAGATATTAATAAAGTGCGTTAGAGTGTACGATATATCTGTAAAAGATTGATTATTAATCGAAAGAAAATGTTTATTTTAAATTAAAAACACGAAATATTAATTTTAAGTAGCATGCTCTTAGAAATCCACCGTTAGACTGGCATGTTATTCTCTGTGAAAGTTTTTTTATTAAATATTGTTTATATTACTTTCCTTATATGGTACTAATACATAACAAAAATAATATTCGTAATATATAGAATTTCCTTTTAAGGAAAGTCATATAAACAACAATCAATAAAAGTAAATTTCACAGAGGACAATGAGCCAGTCTTACGGTGGATTTCGAAGAGGATAGTACACAGATCATATATTCCGAGCTTTTAAACAACAATAGATATTTCTATCGATTAATTAACAATTATTTTCATATTCTAAGGCATTCTCTTTTTATTTCAGATTATTTAAACAGATATGTATTGGTTGAAACATTACATACGTACTAACGTACTTTAAATAGAAAATAATTTTCATATATTTTTATTTTATGTATATCTCGTGCGCTTTTAAACAACAATGCACATTTCTTTCATTTAATTAACAATTATTTTAATACTCTAATGCATTCTACTTATAATACAGGAAAATTTTATCCTCGAAGTCATAACTGCGCAGGTGCATTAAAATAATTACATAAAAATGATAAAAATGATAAAATTAGAATGTTATAATCTTAAATTTTATTTAATAATAATTAATCTTAATATTTAATAAAAGTAATTTTCTAAAGAACAATGACTCAGTTCAACGGTGGATTTCGAAGAGGAAAGTGCATCGATCATATACCCCGTGTTTCTAAACCATATTATTTATTTTTTTTTTCGATTAATTAATTAATTTAAAATATATTTCACACACTCTAATATACCTTATTAACATCTTGGATTGTTTAAACTAAACTACATTTGTTTTTAACGTTTCTAGCCAGGTGATAACTTTGAGTTAAAAATTTTCATCTAATAAAACATCAGGATACGAAATTATTTATTCGAAGTATATGTAAATTTTAAACAAATGTACTTCGTATTATTCTTACTTTAATGAGTATATAAAATGATTTTAATGCACATACATATACACAAACCCACCACACTAATACGAATACTTTCCATAATCTTGTTCTATCTTTTTCTTTCTTTCCATACCTTTATGATCCTTTTCTATTTATGTAGTCCCATAAAATTTAATCATTACCGTCGTCTAAAAACGTTGTACTTACAAAAGAACTTTACTTATATTTATTCAATAACGAGTAGTAAATCAAACCGAAATATCTTGGGCATGTCGTGTTCAATCCCATCGAGACTTAATCCCGTAGATTTATTCAAAAGGTTTCTTTTATTGGTTTTTCCTAAAAGATTCAAAATTCAACTCTTTACTTACACAAATCTGAAAACCCATATAAATAAAATCAACTACGTACGAAGAAGAAGAAATGAAAGAATTTTAAAGAAAGTAATAAAAAAAAGAAAAATAAACGATTAAGAAAAATCGTTAGATAAAATTGACAATTTCCGGGATTTAAATGTACGCTTATATACGTGTACATATATATATATTTATTTCTAGGTTGGAGAGTTGAGTTGAGTTGAGAAAAGGGGGAAGGAAGATCAAATTCAGTTGGAAAACGAGAAATCGAATGTAATTTCCGTGTTTCCGCGTTTACTCTTTTTCCTTCACCCCTCAGTCCTCCTCGTTGTCGTCAGAGTTTGAGACGACGCGTTTATTGCACAAAGACTCCAAGTAGAAAGTCGGATAATGATTAAGAAATGCTACTACCTTTCGCAGCGGGTGGAAGAAGAAGACAGCTCGAGGAAGCAGAGAGTTCAGTTCACCTGTTTCCTGTTCTTAGAGATTTAACTCGTCGTCTACAAATTAACGTAACTATTTACCCGACTGTGTTTACGTTATGAAGGAAATTCGCACCGGGAAATGACTTTCTTTGCGTGCGACGAAGAGAGCAAAATAGTAATCGTTTTAATTGAATCATTACTAAATGTAGTAAGTTTATTTCCTTACAATTGCAGAGAGAGAGAGAGAGAGAGAGAGAGAGAGAGACTGTGATAGATATATTTAAATCGCATTAAATAATAATCTATCTGACGAATCGGGCAAGTTCACGCGTTAAGTATAATAAATCTAACACAATAAAAATGAAATAAATTAATTTATAAGTTATATATACTCCGTAATATTTGTTGGCGACGCTATGTTGCTAATGTTATAACTCACACTCAACGTCACTTTTCATTTTCTTTTTTCTTTTTTTTTTTTTCCTTTTCTTATTTCATCCTACTAGAGAGACCACGGTTTCTTGATAAATACACGATAACCGTTAAGTTATTAATAAGATAATAAAAAGATTTATTATGGAAGGTAAAAAGTTAAGTGCAACGAACACATATACGAAAAAAGAGGAAATAAATAAAGAAATAAAGTAAGAAAAAAGGGATAATGATTGGCGAACGAACGAACGAACGAACGAACGAGCTTGTTAATGAAACGAACTCGATATGCTCGATAACGGCCAGGTACAAAAACTAAATTCTTATTTTCACCTTGATAAGCATTATGAAGCGGTCACCACAGTGAGGTATAGCAAAAACTAACCAACTTTCTTGAAGATCCCTTAACGAACAGCCAACACACGACGATAACGACATTAAACTTGCTAACATGCATGTATCTACCTAGAAAGGTGAAAAGTTCGATGATCTTATGTTGGAAAACGAGTTCTCTCTTAACGATATTAGATAAACGTGGTGTAAACTACAGAGAAAAGGGATACTGGGATAAGGGGGAAGACGGAGGGCGGGAGTCGGGGAGGGGGGAATGAGGAGATAGTATAAATTAGTTAGTATACAAAAAAAAAAAAAAAAAAAATAAAGAGTAAGTTAAAAGTTTCCTACCGGTAGCCAATGTTACACCATTTTAGATCCTTTATCTCGATGTATCGGCCAACCATCGTCCACGAGTTCCACTTTCTTATTTTTCCTTTCTTTGTCTAACATAAGGACGATGCTCTCCTTAGATTCTTCCCCTCCCCCTTTCCCCCCTCCCCCCTCTCTCTATTTCATTCTAGAAGGGCAACACTGTGTTTTAATGGTTATGACATAGTCCTGATTCGATCTTATCAAACTAGAACTCGAGAATACGCTAATTAAAGTCTTTCACGAGGTAAGATTAGCGAGAAAAATGAATCTTCTTAAGGTTTCGTAAGTTCTCATATTCTTTTTATTATTATTATTATTTTCTTTTCTTTTTTTTCAAAAGTAATATCACGAATATAAAGAATCCGTTTTGCCGTATGGAGATTAAAATCGAATATCGAGTCGTTTGAATCGTGTTCACCTGCTGAATTAAAGAGAAAGAGAGAAAGAGAGAGAGAGAGAGAGAGAGAGAGAGAGAAAGAAATAAAGAAAAAGATAAACTTTAATGCAGTCTCTCTTTCTTTTTCTCTCTCTATTTCTATTTCATATATCGAAATAAGAATATAAATATGTATGAATCGGAGAAGCTTTGAAGATACCGACGTTTTATTTACGGTCTAGTCCAAGTACTCACTGCATATTTTATGATTTTAAACTTCCTGTACCGCGTAGTGTAACTTTGACGCGTAACGATAAAACGGAATAAGAACGTAATACGAAGAAAATTGTTTGTCGAGAAAAATAAAAAAAAACTCACCTTTTGCAACTTCTCGCTCCGTCGTCATCGTCGGCCGGGGCACCGGCTCCCGAATCCTGGAAAAGAAAAAACAGAGGAAAAAATCAAATCAAATAAAATAAAACATCATCAGTATCGTGCACTTATTTGTGCGTTTAAATGTATCTGTTTAGTTTCAAATAAATAAATATATAATAATAACGTTATAATATGCAAGACACGAATAATATAAAATACGATGATGATGATGATAATAATAATAAAAAAAAAAAAAAAGAAATAGAAAAAAAAAACAAAGATGATGATGATGATGATGATGATGATGATGGGTCGTAAATACGAGATAGAAATTCCGCGAGCAAATTTTCATATGGAACGAGCTGGCATTCGTACGTGGCATTTCGAATGGCTTCCTTTTATTGGAACAAAGGCTTACTGCGCGTCATAAAAGAACGGCGACACTTATTAATAAAACCATGTCAGAAATGAGTGGAGAACGTGAACGACCTGACGGTCGGGTGTGTATAGGTAGATAGGTATGTGTATAATGGGCTCGAGTATGCTTACGAGAAAACTTTGGATGACTACCTACGTACGAGGCACCTGTTTCAAGTCTCCCTTTGTCAGCCAGCAAGATTTAAAGTATGTGTGTATGCATGGTGTATATATATCTATGTATATAATAGTAGTTGTACGCGTCGAGGCTCAAAGTTGAAAAAGCCCTCTTCAAAAAGGTAAAAAAAAGAAAAAAAAAGTACCTTTTAAAACGTATGTAGGTATAACATAGAGTAAGTATGCATAAGTATCTATCCTACACGACACCAACTCGTAATATTATAACGATTCGAAAAGGATTTAATGCGAAAACAAGTCAAAGTGAAGTCGAATAATAAATTTTCCAAGAAATTGCATCGCAACCGAAACGGAAAGTATTTCCCTAGGAAAGTTAAACCCATGCCCTTATACGATACATGTATATATATATATATATATATATATATATATATATATAACTGTGTGCATGCTATGTATTACTTGCATACTTGGCATTTACGATCGTTGAGCAAAAAATAAAGAAAAGAAAAGAAAAGAAAAGAAAAGAAAATAAGGAAAAAAGTGAGAGGAACAGGCGATTCTTTTATTAATAAAGCGCATCATAAATAGCCAGAATACCGAGCGAGAGTATCGTCGAGGACGTCACGCAGAAAACGAGCCTTCAAAATCAATAGGCGAGGAACGTGTACCCTCCTCCTCAAACTCGTTCTTTCTTCCTCTATTCACCACCCTACTTCACCCTCTATCCTTCCATCTCTTTCTTTCGACGCGCTAGAAAAATGCAACCACCCCTTCAGAACGCGAGTGCACTTGGTGGCCCACGGAGCATTCAACGCATGCAAAGTGCATGCTACTTGGATATGCACACATATATTTATATATATATATATACTCGTTAGTGTGTGTGTGCCCCCTATATATATATATATATATATATATTTAAAATACCTATATGTATATATATATGTTTAGACGACCCTTTTCCGCTTCCCTCAAAACTCGCTACGCTGAATCGAAGGGGACCTATACTACTACCATTACTACTACTACTACTATTACCATTACTGTATATATTAAACATTGGGGTTAGTCATCCTCGGAATTCTCTTCCCTCGCATCCCCAATAGAAAGGATCTCACTTTGAAATAAATTCTCTAACGTACTCGAATTCGAAGGTCATATTTCGAAATTTGAGTATAAGATGAATTTGAAATTCATCGGGATAATACTTTATACGGTATAGAAAAAAAAGTTTGTCTGCATTTAATAATTAATAGAACGTCGTGATGGAGTAATATGAGTAAGTCGATGAAAGAAATGTACAATTTATGGGAGGGAGGGATTGGAGAGAGGGTAGGGTTGATATTCAATATGTCTCACCTCAACCGATTCGTTTTTAACGCCTAAGGTTTCTCTCCTCCTTCGTGTTTCTAAGAGGATCATTGGATTACAATGAATTTTATCGTATCTACGAGCCATCCACCATGTATATAAATGTTCATCGAATTTCGATTGTATCGCAAACAGATGATCTGTTAACTATTTGTTGAAATGAAAAAAGAAAAGAAATAAATAAAAAGGGATTTCAACGTACGAGCTCCGGAATCGTAAAAGACTTTTTTTTGTTTTCCACCGAACAAGCAAAAAAGAACCTCTTATCTCAAGGGCAAGCCTGATTTTTATCAACGTCACGAACGTACGTACGTACGTTATCGATTCAACCAGGACCGCACATTTCCTTTGTCTCTCACGGATTAGTCGTAAATCCATGTTTAGTTGTATGGTTAAGGGGGAAACGGAAGGGTCATGGCGTAGCAGCATGGGAAGCCTTTTACGATATGATAAAAGACGATAACCAGGAACCAAAATCAAGAACGAGGGGATGCGTTTTACATAGTTACAGACGAACGATCGTGCAGTATAGTAAATATACCGTATACTTGTACGTATACGTAGTACGTATATGGCTTTTTTTTTTTTTTTTTTTTTTTTTTTTT